>NC_048307.1:7805826-8045064 GCF_013100865.1 Trachemys scripta elegans | reverse complement strand
AGCAATGTAAGAAGGTTTACACCTAGGGTTACCATACGTTCGGATTTTCCCGGACATGTCCGGCTTTTGGGGGCTCAAATCCCCGTCCGGGGGGAAATCCCCAAAAGCCGGGCATGTCCGGGAAAATCCGAACGTATGGTAACCCTAGATTCTCTGTAACTTGAAGTCTTTAAATCATGATTCAAGGACTTCAGTAATTCAGCCAGAGGATATGGGCCTATTGCAGAAGGAGACAGGTGAGGTTCTGTGGCTTGCGATTTGCAGAAGGTCAGACTAGATGGCCCCTTCTGCCCTCAGTGTCTGAGTCCCCTCAGTGTGAATATTGAGGAGTGAGTACATGTGTATGAGGGATTCTGTAGGCTAGGAGGAGCTTCTAAGAAATTTTGAAATAAAATTAAATAAGAACTTCAAATATACCCATGGTGAGATGTTCTGTGAATTTTGTTTGTGCGAGACAGAATCTAAGAAGCTGACCATAGTGCTGTGGTGTGTGTAATCTTAGGTTTTTAAAAAAAATCTTTTATGAATTTAGCACCAAGAATTGGTTTTTCTCTAGGCAGAGCATGTGCCAAGAATTGTTGTGCAAGGCTGGAGGAAACCAAGACTGCTGTATTCCACTATCTAAATCTGGGGCTGCATTCTGTTTCCCAGAAAAAAAGTCATTAGTTACATTTATATAACTGTTCTACCAAGCAAGTCTGCAAGCAATACTTAGAACAGTATTAGAACATTAATGTGGATTTTAAGTCACTTAAATATTCAAGGTGATGTAAAAATATCAGGCATTGCAGGAATCTGTTTATCTACTACCTTGGTAGTAGATAAATGCATATAAAAATGCATATGAAAATGCAGACTTCCTTAAAATATCCTGGTAATGGTTTCAAGAATGATCTTCATTTGTAAAGACTTATTTTAGAGGAATGAGAGTTTATCCCAGTCTCAAGGACGAACACTAATTTGACAGCTCTTTGTGAATCATAGGATGCGAAGATGGACAAGGCTTATGAGGTAACTTAATCATGTTTGTGCCACCATAGGATTGTTCCGTAACATACTTTCTTGTGCTTTATCCAGCATAGATCTATATTATGCAGTGATAGGCCACTATCACTTCCCTTGGTGGCTCTTCCCAACCTAATAGATCTTGCTGTTAAGGCTTTTGCTAATGTTTAACATTTTAAAATTTGCCATTACAGATGAATCCAGTGTCTCTTTTTTTTAATACCTCATTAATACCACTTTCAAAAGTCTCTCAGCAAGGTTAAGATTCAAATTTGTGCATACAAAGCAATCTGTTTTAACACTTGCCTGCTTTATTGCATCCTAAAATGAGAAGATGGTTGTGCCAAATCTGGACTGATTTAAATTCCTTAATGATTGTGTGAAGTATCTTTGTTTCTGCAGGACTGTATATTCACTGAAGTATTGCCACTTTAAAAATAAAATATATGGAGCTCTGATGAAACAGAACTCTAATGAAACTGCTTCATAACATTGGCTAATCCTCAATCATCCCTGCAGTAAATATTTTACAGATGGGGAGCCTGAGGGAATAAGGTTACAACTTGCCAAAGGCTGCAGAAAGAGCATGTCATCATTGGAACACAAGAGTTTTAAACTTAGTTTTATATTTTATCCCAAGATTCAGAGAGGGCTCGAATACGAGGCAGGTGTTTTGTCCTGTTCTCTCCCCCTCCCCTTCCCTCCCCAAATTTAATAGACTGAGAGCTTGTCTACATAGGGATACTCAGGGAAAATTAATCCAAATTAATTAAAGGTGTGAATTTAAAGTGGTTTAGGTAAACTCCTGTGTGGGCACTCTTACTCAGAATAATTCACTTTAGTTTGATTTGATCCTGCAGAGAAGTCATAATCTTGCAAATACATCTCCAACAATGTTAAAGGGAACAAAGAAAAATATTGGTTGGGTAACTCCTTTTATTTCCCCCCCCCCCTTGTATTAGTGTTGTGGTAGCAGCATTATAATATATTACAGTTGAGGAGACACTTTTGTGTGATAAACTGCTGTCTTTACAGGTGCTTCTAAGGGCTTGTCTGCATGCAAACCTGAACCAGTTTAAATAACCCGTTGTGTGGGCTACTTTTAGCAGTTTAAGCCTGTTGGTCGGTCTAGCTTGCCCCTGTAAATTTAATCTAAACTGATAAGCCAGGTTTAAATCTATTTAAAGGTGCTTACATACAAAGCTGTACCAGTTTAACTAAACTGATTTTAAAGTCACATCTCTAGTTATACCTGTGTGTAGACTAGGCCAAACTAGGGTAACATCCTATGCTTGCTTGTGGTTCAAACATAATCTTCAAAAGGGATAGAGGAAGCCTGCTAAAGTTACCTGAAGGTGTGGGGAGGGGATGTCTTTCATATTTTCAGAAATTATTCAGATACTGTCTGACATTTAATAGTTCAGAGTGAAGATTTCAAAACTGATTATGTAAGTCTCTCTCAGTGAGCGATGGATACACAACAAAATCTGAAAAAAACTGTTTGGAGGAAAGTGCCATGCAGTGTGTAGTATGGCCTACCTTACAAAGTAAGCAGGTCTTCGTTTCCTGGTAGTCGCTGCATTGAACTAGTAATTCCCTCCCCTGCATGAACCCCTGAATCTCCCTGCCTTTGTCAGCGGGAGCAGGAAAGAATCTACTGATTGTCCTTCATGAGGGAACAAATGATACATCTAGATTCTTGCTGGAATGTATCAAGGGAGACTATGCCAGGCTGGGGAAGACTCTTAAGGAAATGAAGGCTCAGGTGATCTTCAATGGGATTCTACCTGTCACTAGAGGAGAAGAACAAAGGCAAGACAAGATTATGGTGATCAACAGATTGCTCAGGCAGTGGTGCTATAAGGAGGGTTTGGGGATGTTTGATCACTGGGAAGCATTCATGGACAGAGGACTTTTCTCATAGGATGGTACACTTCTACCCTGATATAACGCGACCTGATATAACACGAATCCGGATATAACGCGGTAAAGCAGTGCTCCAGGGGCGGGGCTGCGCACTCTGGCTGCTCAAACCAAGTTCGATATAACGCGGTTTCACCGATAACGCAGTAAGATTTTTTTTTTTTTTTTGCACTCCCCAGGACAGCATTATATCGAGGTAGAGGTGTATTATGAGATTGCCTACATGGCATTGTGAGCAATCTCCAACTACTAGCAGCAAATATCTCCAAAGGCTGGTGATAGGACACTAGATAGGGAGGACTCTGAGTTACTACAGAGAATTCTTTCTCCGGTGTCTGGCTGATGGGTGTTGCCTACATGCTCAGGGTCTAACTGATTGCCATATTTGGGGGTCGTGGAAGAATTTTTCCCCTGGATCAGATTGGCAGAGACTCTGGGGGTTTTTCATCTTCCTATACAGTATGGGGGCAAAGGTCACTTGCGGGTTTAAACCAGTGTAAATGGTGGATTCTCTCTAACTTGAAGTCTTTAAATCGTGATTTGAGAACTTTAGTAACTCAGCCAGAGGTTAGGGATCTATTACAGGAGTGGGTGGATAGGTTCTGTGGCCTGCAATGTGCAGGAGGTCAGACTAAGGTCAGAAGGGATCATCATGAATCATTTAAAGTATGAGTCAAAGATGACATTGGATGGGGCCTATCAGGTCTGGCAGGCTTGCTAGAGATTAGTGAAGTTGACCGTGAGGCCTGATCCTGAGTATTATTCCTTACTCTGCCACTGACTTGCTCTGTGATCTTGGAAAAGTTACTTAACATTCTCAATGTGCCGGTTTCCCCTTTTGTAAAATGAGACGAACACCTAGCTTTGTTTGAAAGGCTCTATAAATGCAAAGTAATATTTACTGGGTGATAGTACCTGCAATTTTAAATGTTGCACATTTTCTAGGGTGCAGAGGCCAGAGTATGCAAAACTTGTTCTACGGCGTGCAGTCACTAGAGCATATTTAGATGTATGTTTGTGCTCAAACAACCTGCCTCTACTTAGATTTCTATTTAAAAATTAACAAACCCAGGAGTGCAAAGTGCCTATTCTCTATGATTTAACTAGGAGGAGGAAAATCTGCATTTCACTTAGCACTTTATTTTAGTGAATCAAATAAAGTGACCAGTATTCTAAAGAAACCAAAATTATTTATTAACACTACCCTCTAAACCTTTTCACATCAGCATGGCTACAAGTTTAAATAATAATTGTTTATGCTAGTACTGTATTTTCTAATAAAACTCCATTACAGTGTTTTATAGAAGTTTGGTTTAAAGTGTCTGGTCCAGATTTTCACCTGTGCCCAGTTTTTGTTGGGTGCATCTGAGAGTGAGGGGGCTGTAAAAGAACTATTTCTAGTGTTTGGTTATGCTCTGGCCCAATCCTCAAGGCTGCTCTGGGTCAGTCTCAGGTTTTTACTAAACTGTGCTAGCTGGCTGTCCCCCCCCCCCAGGTGGCCAGTGTACCTGAGGGGGGTAGCTGGAGAGCAACAGTTTTCCAGCAAAACAACCCCCCCACCCATACACTGTTGGGAAGAGGGGTTACATAGGAGATAGCTATGCTTGCTCTCTACACCATGTATGGTATCAGCAATTGACTGGTTATGCTGGTATTCTGGTTACTTTGTGCTGCTGCAGCCGTACAGAGCACCCAGAGCAGGGGTTGAGAATTTCTCTCTTGCTTGCTGTTTTAGAGAGAAGGATGTAAAATGTAGGACCCACCCAGAAAGCCCTGCATACTCATGTTTAAAATCAAATAGTAAAAATTAACACTTCCCTGCACTATTGAAAGGATGTTATGTTACCATACCTTGCGTGTAGGGTCAGAACAATAACATAACTTCCCAGCCTGAATACTGAGCAAATATGCTAATTTCTGATACACTATTCAGCAGTGAAAACTACCATTGGCCATACTGAGATTGATCAGCTTTGAAAAATAGCATTTGTCTCTAGCAACTGAGTGCTTTATTTTTGTCAAATATTGTAAAAAAAAATTTATAGTTGTCTATTTTTCTTAATACCATCTGAAATAAAACTTCAGAAGCTTCTCTTCCCGAAGATACTTAATATATGCAATCAATCAGGTTGACCAACACTGAGGTTTTAGTTTCTATTGGAGCAGAACACAGCTTTTTCTTTTGTTCAGTAGTTTCATCAGTGACCAATGTAACTCCAGTCCGTACCACATGGTGTGATGACACTTCAGGCCTAATGTTGGCTCACCTCATTGCTCCAAGCTACTCCATACACAAGAACAAATTCATTGCTTCAAGTTAAGATCTTGGAAGAAGATCATTTACTATGTGCTTTCTGTGTTGTCAAGAGTAGATCCTCAAAGGTCCCTTCTGGTTCATGAAACAGTTTGCACAAAAGGAATAGTTGATGCCTGATGGAATCTGTTTACCCTGAAGCATTTTTGAAACTTTGTCTTTTGCTAAGAAACCATTCCATAGATCAGCAGCCTTGCTTTTGGGTTAGGATCTAGATAGGATTTTGAAGAACCAGTTGCTTCATGAGGCCCAAAGAAGGGGTGCTATTCAGAGTAGACTCTCAAACAGAAAGGCAGCCCCACTGTGCTTGCTTCTTTCAAGGGCATACTTTCTTTCCTGAAATCTTTGTTTTAGCACGAATGTAATCTAGGATAACAAAATATATTATACAGATTAATTTCCAATTTTTTTTCTCTCTGGGACAGTGCAATCAAACAAATGGCCCCAAAAACATTTGGGACAGAATATTCTGACAGTGCTACGCAATGGGACCATTCACTTGCCCTCTTTTGCAGAGATGGGCTGGAGTGTTGTCTCCTCAAAGCTTCCTGCCAGCCCAAGGTCATTCTTCGGTGTAGTGGTGCATAGTGCTATTGAATAGACTCTTAGCTAGTCATCTAAAATAAAGGATTTAGTTATCTGTGTACTTTGGTGTGAGTAGTAACACAGAGTTAGAATTTCCTTTTAACGATGCTATACAATATCCTTTCATGTTGGAATTATTTGGTGATCATTTTATTGTCAGTCTTAGTAGGTGAACTGTATACTTAAAATTGCCAATTGCCGTTATTGCTTCTGTACTAGCCAGTTGAAAACTTGTATTGCTTATCAAGACTCAACTTTTTTTTTTTTTTTTTTTTGGTTTTGGTTTTTTTCTCCGTGTCTATATATTGGGATAACTTTGTTACCTGAAATTCAGTTCCTATAATTATTTTTCATATATATTCTTCTTTCTTAAAGCTTCACTTAGTGTTCCTACTGCACTAGCTGCAGCACTGCTTCTTGCCTAAAGGTGAGTAGTTGTGTTGCTTATGGTTTTAGCAAACACATGCATTGCTCACTCTCCCCTCTTAATTTCTCTTTATTCACCCAACCTTTCACGCCTGATCATTACTCTGTATTCCAAGGTTGTCGGCGTTGATCTTATTGCAGACTAGAGTGATAATGCATTGCTGTCACAGAACCAGCACATGCTTTAGCCTGCCTCTTGCCAGATTTGGTAGCTATATGCTATACTGGGGAAAATGATTGGAAGAGTCCCATAGCCAGAAAGCTAAGCTGTAAAACTAGTGCAATCAAAACATTTTTATAAAGCAATGTGAACGTTCTCGCTTTTCTAAAGAACTATTAGAGTGAAACACCCTGCTGCTGTACTAGTAAGAGAGAGAGAAAATAATGTAAAATTATGGTTTGTCCTCCTAGGAAAGGTTTATTTATATTTTGGTGTAGGGAGGGAGGAAGGCATTTAGATTTAAGGAGAATAAGCATTTTCCTGTTCACTGCTTCTTAGTAGTACCTTCTGCAGCAGTAAATGTTGTGGAAGGGTTATATTTTCTTTGATAACTTGTATACTAATACCCAGGGCGGTCAGTCTGTTTGCAGCACCTTCATTTGCTTTTCCTTGTGGCTCTTCTTTATATTTTTCCAGATGAAAGGAGGATACAATTTTGTGAGTTTTCTCACTTTCCGGTCACAGTGATTCAGTATATCTGATCACTGGCCAATAAAATAGCTAGTTTTCATCATGTGATATCTATGGTTATGAGTTTATTTTGTAATACTTATTGCAGTAGCACTCTGAAGTTCCCAGTTGGGATTGGTACTCCATTGTGCTAAATGCTGCACAAATACACGTCCTGTCCCTGGGAATTTACAATCTAAGGCTTTAATCCTGCAAATACTCACATGTTGGGCTAATCCAGTGTGTACAATGGTATTTGCAGAATCAGGCCCTAAGAAGGCAAATGACATACAAAGGTTGAGGGAAGATGGTCTTGGCCATATATTGTCAACTAATCCTACTAAGTGCCCTTTGAGCCATCATTAGCTGTCTGAATGGTCTTTTGAACATTGTGGCAGAGGTGTTCAGTAGAGATCTGAAGAGGAGATGAATAGTGGCATTCTTGTACTGGAGCAGGGGTCCACAAGAACCCTAAGTGACTTTCTCTTGAATACATTTTGAGAGTCTGGATAAATCGTGGAAAAACAGGATCCTATAACCAATGTCACTGCTTGGCTACCAGTATGGCAACTGTGACTGAAGTTAGTTGTGTCAGGCAGCGTATACACAGAAATGGAAAAAGCATATTGTTTTATCCTAACTGCCATGATTCTTTAGCGGCCAGGTGTGTGCATTTCTGATGAAACTGTCATCGCCATTGCACTACTTGGAGGTAATCCCTCTAGGTCAAGGTCAGGCAAAAGGGTGTGGTGGAGAAACTTTCTGTAGCACTACCTATCTTATTGCTCCAGGGGGAATTCTGCGCCTCTATACAAGCACAGAATTAATGTCCCCTGCAGATTTCCCCCCCTCAGAATAATTGATTCTGACAAGGAAGTGAAGGGAAGCTGCAGTTATACCTTTTGCCCACCAGGGTCTGATGTGGTGCCAGAAGAGGGGGCAGCTGGAGCAGCCAGCTGCAGAGAGGGAGGAGGCAGAACCTGCTTTCCTCACAGCACCCTGCTCACAAGCCCAGGTGAGGAGGCCCAGATGTGGGGGGAGGATGGACAGAGCAGGGCACACAGGGCTGCTAAAGGTGGGTCTCACAGGTCGGGGTTCAGAAGGGCTAGTAGGGAGACAGACTGGGATGGGGGTACAGAAACTAGTGGGGTGACAGCATTAAGCCAGGGCTGAATGGGAGTGAGGGTGCAGGGCCACATGGGTACAGAAGGTGTGGGAATGCAGGGCCATTTGGGGACAGGGAGAGGGACGGTGGCTGAGTGGGGGTGAAGGGCTACATGGGGACAGGGCAGCTATGCCTGGCTGAATGGGAGTGGGGGTGCAGGGACATGTGGGGCAGGGGCAGCTAAAAAAAACCACCCTGTTCCATACTCCTCACACCCAGCAGCTCTCCAGGTTCACTCCCAGGCTCCTTCTCAACAATTGCTTCCTTCTCCCTCAGCTCCTCCATTACCCCTGATTCTCCCAAGCCTTTGCACTGCTTCTGAGAGGTGCTGGAAATACATTTCTGTATTGTACTTTAAGTGAATTATTACTCCAAGTTTTGTATTAATATGCCTAGTAAGGAATCGATTTGTCAAAAAACATTTCCTGAATTTTTGTTTTGTATTGTTACAGACATACTTGCTGACAGGTATTTTGAAATAAATTACCAAATAACAAACTGGCATGATTATATTGTTTTTACAAATAAAATATGCAGAATTTTTAGTTTTTTGGCACAGAATTTGCCCAGGAGTATTTTGTACACCCCTTTTCATCTCTCCCCCCCCATTTTTTTCTTTGCATTTTAATTGTCTCCCCAAAATTCTAGCAACCATACTGTCTTGTTAGCTAAGCAAGAGGTAGGAAGGATTCATTTTGGAGTCTATTTAATGCAACTACTTACTTGGCAAGGGTTGCTTTTTAGGCAACATGAGGCATGTTGCTCTGTCATGGTGGACTGAAACAATACTCCCTGACTCTCCCTTCTCTGTTGCAGGCCTAAGGACCATATATTTATTTGTCTGTCAAGCACTGTGCACGTTTGGTGCTGTATAAATAAAACAAGAGACCAAATATATATAGCAAATTACCAGCAGAATTAAATGATATTTTAATTCCTCAAGATAGCCTAGTGCTCCTGCTTTGAGCATGTAAGTTATTATAAAGGATGTACATTTCCCATCTTCTTGTTTTGCTAAGTGAAGGACATAATCATTGATTAAAAAAATTAAAATGTCTCCCCTCTCTTGCTCAGTAACACTTTCCTGGCATACCCATGTTTGCATGATGCCTTGTTGCTATTGGCTTATTACTAGTTGTGACAGAATATACCCCTGTGTTTTCTATTGTAATAATCTTTGTACAAAGTATGTCTTGTGAGGTATCACTTGAAAACTCATAATTTGCTGGTCATTATTGTCCTGGTGTGGCAACATTGTTCATGAAGTTATAAGATGCCACTATGTGGTGGTGCATGTTCCAAACCACGGCCCTGCCCAAACAAAAGTTGGCAAACAGGTCTTTCTCAAACAAAAGAATGTGTGCTCTGCATAATTTGCATTTAAGCCATAAACAGAGTCATCAAGCCAGTTCCTCAGAGGAAAAAGGCAAGCTGACACCTCAGCCAGGTGTAAACAAGACCTGCTAAATGGCTATTCTTTGGCAGGAAAAGGGGCAGGGGCAAAAATATCTACATCTTAGCAAGGGAACAGCATGGAGTTCCCTTCCACACAAACTGGCTGTTGCCTTTACTCCCAACTGGAAATGCTTCTGAGAGGGGGGACAGGATTATAACAAGTAAGGGCAGACACTCCTCTCTCTCTCTCTCTCTCTCTCTGTCCCTCCAGTCACTGCACAAGAAGGGACAAAGGAAACGGCCATTAAATAGAGGAAAGGATCGTGGCCTAAAAAGTTTGGCCAATAAGACTGTTGAAAGCACAGGATGAGAGAAACTTTGCTTTATATTTAACATAGTTTAAGTTAGGCATTAGTTGCGTTTATCTTTATTTTTCTTGTAACCATTTCTGACTTTTATGTTTCATTACTTCTATTCATATAAAAGATACAGCCATAAAGCATTGTAAAGGGCACCTCTGGTTGGAGGGCACAGGTGACACAGCTACTCGTTAGTCTGGATTGTACTCTGGGTATGTCACATTAGCCTTTGGGTTTTTCTCCATCCTGTGGATTCCAGAACCCAGACAGTTCTACTCTTCCTTTGGAGGTGACCTACGCTGCTCTTAGATCTTGGCTCACTGCAAAAGTACTTTGTAGTACTTCCAGACCCTGCTGACCTGCCTGTGAATGAAGGATTGGGGTTGGGTCTCATTATCCTAGCACTTTTCTAATATGTTATACTTTTTACTTGACCTTTTGGCAACCACGTGAACAAAGATTAATTTAGAAGATACCAAAGGGTGGTCTTGTCTACACTGTGTTTTTGTGTACTAAATTGTTTAATTAAAATGTCCTGCATCCACACAATACAATTCTTCCAAATTAACTGCCCAATTTTTGCTAATTGGATAATCCATTTTCAAAGTGAATTAAGTTAATTTCAGAATGAGTTGGTGCGGGGGGAATAAAGCTTTGTGAGGATGCATCTGTATTTTGGATTAACTTTTGAGCCCTCACCCCGCTATTGCACGCTGCATTGCTTCACAACAGAACCAACCTGACTATTTTACCGGTGTCCTCTCTGCTGCTCTTGGGTGATGTTGACTGGATATCACCTCCTTATTTAAATGCTGGCACTCAGCCAGGAGCATCCTATTTGTCATTCCACACTCTTGAAGAGTTATAGCAGCCATGAATCGTGCATTTGTGTGCAGAAGTCATGGACCTGAGGAGAGGAGACAGTCCGGCCTGCCTTAGCAGCAGCAGCCGCCACTATAATATGAAGATATACAAGTGGATAGCAATGCATACGACCATTGGAGTTGCTCACGGGGACTCTTCTCAATGCTGAAGTAAAAGAAAAGAGCTCCAGCAGAATTATGAAAAACCAATGAGAGGGACAGAACTTCTGGAAGTTATCCAAAGATCTACTCCCACTTTGAGGAACTGGATCGGATTTTTGCCAGTGAGACCACCACTGAACCATGTTATGCTGTGGATAGTGCCACAGGCACAGAGGTGAATACAGTTCCCAGTCAGGACTCTCAGGATGAGGCAGTTTCCTCTGAAGCCAGGATCTCTTCCCCAAACAAGAGCTCAAGGCAGACATGGAGGAACAAACATCTCCCAAAATCCAGGTGGACACCAAGCCTGATTATAATGGGAGGGAACCTCTGCCAGGGAATATTTATGGTGGTGCATTACAATATAACTGTACAGGTGGTTAACAAACTTTTGTTCTGTGTGCCTAATGGATGCTGCCGCTTTGTCGCATGTGAAGTAGGAGCCTTTCGAAGCTTGCTCTGCTTCCAGCAGCCCCTCCCCCGCATGCCCAAAATGTCCTCCGCACCTAGGAATATCAGCTCTGCAGGAATTATTTTCCACAGCCTTCTCCTCTGCCAGCATCCCAACCCCCTTTTCCTGCTTCCCTTCCCTTTCTCCCCCCCCCCCCCCCCCCTTTTGGTTGACCACTCCTGGTCAAGCTAGTGGCATCCAGTGGTTTTTAAACAATAAAATAACCTTGAAATGCAGGAACATTTATTGATATGTCATTTACAGGAAAAACAATGCAATATAAAAAATACTTGCTTCACAATTTGAGCAGCCTCATGAGATTTCAGCTATGTTAGCATTTTGAGGTATATTTTCCAAAGTGAGACATCAGAAACACACAGGTGGGGGCCTTACAATCTCATCTCTAAACAGATTCTCAGCACTGTTAACCCATTAGGTTCTGAACAACTACTACAGAACTCCTGTTTATTTTTCAGTGCACTTTGTATATGTTTGCAGGTGATATAAAAGAGAACTTAAGGCAAAGATAACACTCTATTTAGGTATAAACATAGCAAAGCAGCCTTTTTGGGATCACCTGTAAAAAAAAAAAAAAAAAAAAAGTATAAATACTGTTGCCTTCTTGTCCTGGAGCAACTCCCTGAAATAGAGTTTGTGAGGGAGAATGGAGGAATGCAAGGAGCTCCTGGTGTGTGCAATGAACTCTGCCTAAAGAAGCAACAAAATATGCAATCCCCTGGATTTTAAGATTCCAAGAATAAGTTTGTATTTTACACTTCTCTCGCACCTTCCATCCTTAACAAATTTTCATAATAAATACTTGATACACCCTGGTGTGCTAGCCAATATGCAAGTCCTGTTTTTACAGATGAGGAAAATTTGAGATGTAGAGATTGACTTGTCCAAGTCTCACTGTGAGGTCTGAGAAAAGAACCCAGATCTTGTGACAGCTAGTCATGTGCTGTAACCACTACAGTAGAACCTCGGAGTTACGAACTGACCGGTCAATCACACACCTCATTTGGAAAGGAAGTATGCAATCAGGCAACACACACACACACACACACCCTACCTGTGTTAAACAAACTACTTTTAAAAAAGGAAAGCAGCGTATTTCTTCTGCATAATAATGTTTCAAAAGTGTATTAAATTACTGTTCAGTTGTAAACTTTTGAAAGACCAAGCATAAAGTTTTGTTCAGAGTTACAAACAACCTCCATTTCCGATGTGTTGATAACTGAGATTCTACTGTACAGCCTGCCTTGTCTCATATTATTAGACAATATAAGTCTTTATACTGCAGTAGCTTACTGATTTCTAATATGTGCAGCTTATCCAAGTCCTTCAAATATAAATATTTTATCATCCTCTAAAAATGAGTTTTCTGTCCTCCAATTCAGCCTCCTGTTTCACTAGTACTCTTTTCTATGCATCCGTTTGCCTACAATAATAATTACAAGAATCTTCTAAGACATGTTATGGTGCTGGACTCCATGTAGATTCCAGTTATTAGCAACCCCTCAGTTCCCACCCAAAAGTTGCTGTTGTGGTTGCTACATAAGCAACCAATAAGTAGCCGATAAGCGAAAGGCATTGTTTTCAGGCACATGCATGTGTGTATGAGTGAGACAATACATAGTAATTACAGAAGCTGGGCAACTGTTTAAGTTTTGGTTCCGTGTTGAAAAATTAATGTATAAACCAAACGTATCATAATTGTTTACATTGTAAGTAGAGCAAACCTAAATCTTGGTATACTGTGCATCATATATTTCAATGATTCTCAAAGTTTTGTACTGGTGACCCATTTCACATAGCAAGCCTGAGTGTGACTCCCACTTATAAATTAAAAACACTTAAATATATTTAACACCATTACAAATGCTGGAAGCAAAGTGGGGTTTGGGGTGGAGGATGACAGCTCGTGCCCCCCCATGTAATAACCTTGTGACCCCATGAGGGGTCCTGACCCCCAGTTTGAGAACTCCTGATATACTTAGTCAATGCTGCACATGTGAGACAGTGAAGGAGCACACAATTTTATGAACAGAAAGTTTTGTTTTAAAATAAACTAAAGAAATGAAAATTTTGCCATCCTTGCTGTTACATTGCTGCTCCTGACACTGGTTTGCCCTGACCCCGTGCTCCTGTAAAATGTTACTTCCATTCTTAACAATGTCTCAAAATCTGTTTCACGCACCAAACTTCTCAGATGCTTTCACTTGCTTAGCACCAGGCTCTCACAGACTTCAGAACCCTAACTTTGTCAGTGAGAGACAGCTCCACATGTTTGCTGCGCAGGCTCAGAGCCACCATATTGACTGAAGGTAGGACCTATCTTCTAATAAAGTTGCTAATAGATGGCATGCCTGTACCATTATCCAAATCCTATTAACATGAAAGTTAATAGGACAGAATTGATTCTTGGCAAAATGTTTCTGTGAAAGTTGTTAATAGTGGGATTGGTATTAAGTGGAATCTACTGTACTTGCACACTTCTCTCTGACAAATTACAAGCAAAAAAATGAATCTAGGCCTAATCAGTTTCCTACCATTACAGGGACCTCTGGCATTGGTAGAACCTCGGTCTCTCCTGTTCCCTAGCTGTAGCACATGTCCGTTTAGCTTTCTGAAAGCTGAAATGCTTTAGTGTAACTAAAGTCACTGGGCTCAGCTTAAGGGTACATGGGTGAACTTTAGTGTCCTGTGATATGCAGCAGGTCATACTTGATGATGTAATGGTCCCTTCTCACCTGAAACTCTATAATCTATTGTGTTAGGCCTTGTCTATACAGGAAAGTTGCTCCAATATAACCTAAGGTGTGAATTTAAACCAATAGTTAAACTGGTGCAAACTCCTGTGTGGACTCTCTTGTTTTGGTCTAAGAGTTTAGCTTAAATTGATTAGGAATAGGTTAAAGTTTAAACCAAAATAAACCTCTTAGTGTGTGTGTGTTCGTTCACTCAGGAGTTTGCAGCCGTTTAACCATGGCCAGGTTTACGCCAGGAGCTCATTACAAGTATAGCTATTACTGGTATACTGTAATGACAAAGCACTCCTAGTGTGGGCGTACCTTATACTGGCAAAACTGCTTTACCAGTGTAACTTATTCCAGCCTTCTCATCCCTCCGAGTGAATGAGGTTATCCCAGAAAAAGTGCACTTTTGCTATTATAACTGTCTACACTAGGGGCTTCTGCTGACACAACTGTGTTGATCAGATCACACCATTTCACATCCCTGACCAATGTAACTATGCCAGTAAAAGTTTGTAAAGTAAACCTGGACTATCTGTTTTGCACTAGTATAACACTTTCTCATGTAGACTAGGCCTTCTTGCCTAAGACCTCTTGCTTCCAAGACCAACCTTTGTTCAGAGAGAATCTCCATATCTTCTTAGTTTGGCTGATGGAAAGCCAGTTAGGCTATGGCTACACTGGCACTTTACAGCACTGCAACTTTCTCGCTCAGGGGTGTGAAAAAACACCCCCCTGAGCGCAGCCAGTTACAGCGCTGTAAAGTGCCAGTGTAAACAGTACCGCATGGAGGTGGAGTACCTGCAGCGCTGAGAGAGCTCTCTCCCAGTGCTGGCATGCGACCACACTCGCACTTCAAAGCGCTGCCGCGGGAGCGCTCCAGCAGCAGCCATTTGAAGTTTTGAGTGTATCCACAGCCTTAGAAATAATGGTTTTTACATCAGAAGATCAAGTGAGTATACCCTTCCAGGAGCAACAATTTCCAAGGGGAAGGGTTAGTGTATATGTTTCAGTCAGCACTTGTGAGGCAGTGTTGGATGCTTATCCTTGACATTATTATATATCCCTTTAAAATTAGTAGAAAAGATATGCATGCTAAAAGTACATTGTATATTTGTAAATAAAAATACTATTAGAGTCCTAAACATGATTTAGTTTACAAATACTTGGGCGTAAGGGGAGACTGAAAAATTTTGTTAGCTGCCTTCATGCTTGAAGGCCAAGGTTTCCTTGGTTCTTTCCAAGGGCCTGTCCTCTTCAATTTTTGCTGTCTTCTCTCTGGCCCTCCATCCTAGTCTTGGCCTGGCTGGGTGAGAGACTTCTGGGAAAAGTTCTGAGGAAGACTGGTATATCATAGATACCTCGGTATTTTTTATATATATATATATATATATATATATATATATACACATATACACACACACACACACACACACACACCACTAATAGTGTCTTTAAAAAAAAATTGATAGAATTTTGCTAAATAGCATGCATGGCAGTCAGATACTGTAGTTAGTTGGCCTATGTATTATGACAAAAAGGGAAAAATCTTCACCCAAACACTTCTTAATCATAAAAGAACAATAGGGTTTAAAACTCTATTCTCATGAAAGGGCTGTTCATGCTAATCAGAATGCAGCTATTTAGTAACGGTACGGTGAACAATAGTTACACTACTGCATTAGCATCTATCATACAATGATTAAACCTACATCAGTCATTTTGGTCTGTTAAACTAGAAAATAATTGTAATATTCTTGTAAGATTGATGTCTTGTTTAGAAAATAAAGGTCTCTGCTTTGGCTTGGTATCTGTCTCACCAGCAGAAACTAGTCTTCTGTGACAGTGCTTCTCTCCCTTCTCCCCCCAGTGATATCTCTAAATTGTAACTGTTCCATTATGATTATGGTGTCATAAATTAATAAACTTGCATTGGGTTTTACAAACACAGTAAGATGTACATCTGCCTCAGAATTCAGTTGAGATCACAACTGAAGAACCCAATAAAATCTATGAATATATAATGTTGAAAGCAGTGGAGAATGTGTTTTAATATTTTTTAAAATTTCAGTTAACATAAAGGTCTAAATTAAATCAACTAAAATAAGGATTCAGTTAAATTTGCTGTTCTCTCCTTTTTTTCCCACTCCATTGTGCATAGATACCTGTAAAGAAGTCCAGACTCACCCCTGCAGCACCCCCTACTGGTTACTCCAGGGAATCAGCTCTCCAGCCTCTGGAGCGCCCTCTGCAGGCCGGTGATCTGCCTGTCCTCTTCCTCAGGCCCCCATGTCCCTCCCAGGACCCCGGCGCCCCTTGCTCTGGGTGCTGCCCCCTGGCAGTACCCACACGCTAGGTCTCCCCTCCCTGGGGAACCCCCACCCACTATCCCCACCTTACCTCAGAATAAGGCCACTGCCAGTCACCAACTAGCCCCCGCTTCCTGGAGCAGACTGCCGTATAGGCCACTCATCACAGGCTACTTCCCCAATCAGCCCAGTAGCTTTCCCCTTTGCCCCAGCCCTCTGCCAGGGCTGTTTTAAACCCTTCCAGGCAGGAGTGGGGTAACCTCCCCGCTACAATACCACAGTGTGTTTTTATGTAAGATCCTCCTCTGTTCAGCAATTCCTCCCATTACTAAGGCCTGGTCTACCCTTGGAGGGGCAGCGTGAGCTAAGTCTGTCTACGTTATGCAACTTCAGCTACGAAAATAGCGTAGCTGAAGTCGACGTACTTTAAGACTGAGTGTGTGCATTGGTAACTTAGAAAATTTCGAAATGAAAATGCTATTTTATAGTAACAAAGGGTTTGTTAATAGGCATGAACAAATGAACTATTTCTCTAAAACAATACGGTCACGGCTTACTGAATAAATAAGATGCCATAATGTGCAGTTACAGTAGATTGACATATTTAGAGTGCCTTATGTTACAACTGAACTAGGTGTAAGATTAATGGCACTAAAATAGACAATTGAGACAATGTATGGTTATGGTACTTAAATAAAAACATGCCAGTTCAAGCATTTTATGTGTTTGATGCCCCATACACATACAGGTGTAATAAGTTGTCACCTGCCATTATTATAGTGTCTTAGGGCTGCGTGTAGAGACTGGCATTTAGGGAAGTGGGTGTTAAATTTGTAAAACAGCCTTTCATGCTAAAAAGCCTACTTTGCCAAGGCCCTGAATTCCATGTCCTGACTAAATTTTTAGTCATAGGAGGATCCCACTTGTGGTAGTTCTGCCAGAGAGAGAGATTATAAAGACTGTTCTGGAGATTTCAGCTTGTCGCTGCTGTCTTGTTAATCTCTCAACCCACAAAAATGCTCTTTCCTCGTCCTTCACATTGCTCCAGTTCACCCTAGATTTGTTGCTAATGCTACATCCTACATGCTTGTCCTCTACAGCATCTTCAAAGTATGTCACTTTGTACCATCAAAGTCTTCATTCAAGCCCTAATTGTGTTTAAATCTAACTACTGCAAGCTCCTACTCTCCTGTCTCCCTGATTTACTTTCCATTACCCTACCCTACTCAAAATGCCACAGATGATATGTAACTTGCCTGCTGTCCTGACCATATTCAACTCCTCTCAAAACCTCTTCACTGTCATCTTGCTTATAGCATTACATTTTAAACCCCTTATTGCTTACAAGGCATGTTAAAATAGGTTGCCTGTCGCTTGTCTGCTAGTTTGCTACCATTTCTTTTTACCCCTCGTTTACCCCAGCCATGTAGCATTACTAATTGCTCTCTTTGTATCTTTGCCCCCATCTTTTTTCCTCCATATTTGTCTTATATGGCTCTCATATACTTGAAGCCACTTCCATGGGTCAAATTGGGGTTTGGGATGGAAGTGGTACTAGTCCAAGCGCTGCCAACATGACACCATTATGAGACACAGGTAATTTGTGTGGATGCTCAAAATATGATCCTCTCCTCCTCTATTACATGTTTGACTATCAGTTAGAGAGAACAATGTGGACATCTAAATTATCATTGCGCATTTGAGTTTTACTTGCATCTGAAGAAGTGAGGTTCTTACCCACGAAAGCTTATGCTCCCAATGCTTCTGTTTGTCTTAAAGGTGCCACAGGACCCTTTGTTGCTTTTTACAGATTCAGACTAACACGGCTACCCCCCTGATACCTGCACTGAGATATACAGGGACAGCTCTTACCTCTCAGCTGCTGTCAGACTTTTTGTAAAAGTCAGGCAGACATTACCATGTTGGCTACATTGTTCACAATTTAGAAAATTATCTGTGCATCCATAAGGACTAGAGGATTACTTCTTTTAATATGAAAGCTGAGATTCTGGAGCACAAGATGGCAGCTTAGGTATGCCATATCCACATTCCCTTTTCCCTTCGCTCCTTCTGGAAACCCAAGGGAATTGTGGGAGATGGGGGTCAATTTCAGTGTTTCTTGAGTAACTTCTACAAGTCCATGGGGAGACTGCCATAAATCTGCTGGTGTCAGCATCACTTCCTAGTTCTCTGAAAGTGGAGGCCAGGTTGAGCAGTAAACACGCTTGTTGATTAGCAAGAGAAATTTTAGTTACAGCTTTTGAATAACAGTTGGAAAGCCTCTGAGGTGCCTGTAGTGAGGTGGTAAAAGATGTTCCAGTTGTACTTGTGGAGAGCCAGAGAATGAGACCAATAATTCAGAGTTTATGGTGTAACTATCTTGCATCCATCACCAACTGAATAGGCTGCTGTGTGCTGTACTGGCAGATCTTCAGCAAATGGAGCAGTGATTTTGGGTGCAGACTATGAGCACAAACTGGGACCCAGTTGTTCTAAGGCCTAGGGCAGAGGTTCCCAAACTTGTTTTTGCTGTGCTACTGCCGCCAGCCCTCCCTCCCTTAAGAAACAATATTTCTGTAGATGCCTGGGAGCCCATCCTGACCAGTGTGCCCCACTGCTCCCTGGCCCATGAGCATTGTTCTACCTGGGACACACTGCGGGCAGGCTGCCCCAACAGGGCATAGCCAGGCAGGCTGTGCCCCACTCTTCATGCCTCCCCACTACTGGGACCCACCAAAATTCCTCCGGCTGCAGGCTTCTCCCACGATCCCCAGCACACGTGGTCAAGAGCTTGCGTGGACAGGGAAGAATTACCTCCCAAGAGGGCACGTGCACATCAGCTTCTGGAGAAGTGAGGGAACTGGGATTACCCCCCTCATCCCCCAACCTTCTGTGAGGAGACGACCTTCCTCACTTCTCATTCCTTCCCCCTCCTTGTTCTTCCAGTCAGGCAGCAGCAGCAGGCACTGGAGCAGGAGACTGAGCTAGTGAGAGGAATTCTTATTTTATCAACACTATTTTGAAGAAACGAGAGAGATCTGAACCACATGCCCTCTGATAACCTCATGCACACCCCACAGTTTGAAAACCAGTGGCCTAGGGTGAGCAGCAATAGCAAGTAGCCTCCAGGATGAGGAATACCACATTTCTGTACCTCTGCAGTGAGCTATCTGTACTTTGCAGTACTATGTATTGTCTTGTAGAGGCATGTGATCAAAGTGGCCAATGTGCCATAGATCCCTAGGGTTTTAGCAAGTTGGAGTTCCTTAACACTACGGGAGACATGAATGGAACCCATTCGCCCATTCTGTCTCCCCGTTTTTTTTTCCTCTGGCCCTGAAACAAGCCCTGTAGTATACTAACAGGGATACTGATCAGTTCTGATGTGAGTCCTTGATAATCAGTGAATTCATGGATGTGTGTATATATAGGATAATCAGCAAAAGTGCGTTATGATAGAATTTTCAAAAACTACTCTTCCCAAGATTGGGAGATCCAGTCCCACTGAATTACATTGATATAGATGTTTCTCTCACTACAATGATGCTGGATGAACTTGCATACCCGCTTTAGCTATAGCTAATGGAAACTTTTCCTAATTACACAGACCCAGAGTTGCAGATTCAGTTTTTGGAATACATTCAGCAGGTGCAGGATAGTGATAGTGTATGCTTTTGAGAGATATTTAACACGCAATGTCTGTTCAGTGACTAACGTAGCAATTATCATATCAGTGTATTACATTTTGCATACTCTATGAAACCAAGGTGATGTTTTCAGTGAACAGAAGAGTGGCAAGGCAGCCAGCCAGACTGGTATCAACCTATGCACAGCGAGACAAACAAGTGGCTGAACCTGAGGCTGTTTACAATTTGCAGTCAGCATGTTACCCAAATTAGAAAAGCTGCAGGCACACACTTCCAGACTGATGATGGAAATTGAGAATGGACCAGTGAAGTCAGTTTTAACCTGTACTACTTCAGCATAGGAATCTGCTACTCTGCAGTGTTTGTTTGTTTTTCAGGCCTGGGTCTACACTTAAAAATGTTACTGGTATAACTATATTGAATAGGGAAGTCATTTTTTTTTTTTTTTAACTCAAAATAGTTATACTGGTAAAAGCCCTAGTGTGAATGCAGTTATGCCAGTTTTCTTATTCCCTTCCCCCTATATGAATAGCCATAGTGATAACACCTTTATACTGATATAACTGTTCACACGACGGGGGTCCATACAAGGCTAGTAGTACTTTCTAGCGTAGACAAGCTCTTGGTCTTTGCCAAGTATTTGGGGTATGCTAGAAGTTATTCTTAATTCTGTTTATTTCCCCACCCCCAAGTGCAGTCTGTCAACACCCTCTACAGGTATACTTGGTAAACTGCACTTACACTGCTCCCTAGTGCTGCTTCTTCCTTGCTCAGGGCAGAGGTTTCCTTAGCGACTTTCTGAGAACTCTTTACCTCAGGTTTTTTTTTCCAGATTCTCCCTCCATTATTTTCTCTGGCTGAGAGAGTGTCTGGGTGAGCACTTTGAAGAAGACTGGAAACTTCCATA
Organism: Trachemys scripta elegans; assembly: GCF_013100865.1. NCBI lineage: Eukaryota > Metazoa > Chordata > Testudines > Emydidae > Trachemys > Trachemys scripta. The sequence continues at coordinate 8,024,127 of NC_048307.1, read as the reverse complement.
ACCTAGTGATTGAGCAAAGACCATCTGACAACACTAATAGGTCTCTCTTTCTAGCATTCCATTCTATGCCCTGGTAGCCAACCCCCCATTCAGCTTGTATACGTTTTTTAGGGGGCTTCTCCTCCACAAGTACCTGACTGTGTACCATTTTTCCAAATCTAGTTTCTGTTCTTTTTCTGTTCCTTGTATTTTTGGCGCTATGGCATCCAGTAAACATCCGGTCATTCAGCAGGAAATGAAATAAGGGCTTTTTGCGACTCCCTGTCCCTTTTCCAAACTGCCACAGTAGCTAGCTCCTGTTTACCGGGGGAGAGGTGTGTGTTTTTTTTTTGCCCCCTGCTATTTATAACTTGTTTTAGTTGCATGTCAGTTTGATTCCTAAATGCCCTTTAGATTGCTGAAAAGGTATTACATCAAATAAATCTGCTTACTTCTATATTTTTTCATATCTCAAGTAGACGAAGCGTGATTGCAGACTTAGAAACCTAATTAGACACTGGTTCTGACATATGGTTCAATGTAGATTCAATGTAAATGCTTTTTCATATGTAATTTTTGCAATACGTCACTTTTGTTGCTTTTTTTTCTTTCTCTTCTCTCCCTCCTCTTACCCTTAATGTGCCATTTTGAATTGAGCCATGTGGCTGTTGTACATGGTGAAATGGGCACTCCCATCCTGCCTAGGCCATGTGCCTGAAAGGGATATATCTCAGAGGATGCCAGGACTTGGGAATTGAAGGAGAACTGAACTGGTAGTGTTGGAAATGGGCTTGGCAGCTGTAGGGTTACCATATTTCCACAATCAAAAAAGAGGACACTGGGGGGGGAGCCCCGCCCTACCCCTACCCCCATCCACTCCCTCCCACTTCCCACCCCCTGACTGCCCCCATCAGAATCCCACCCCCCCCCCCCCCGCTTCTTGTCCCCTGGCTGCCCCGACCCTTATCCACTCACATGGGTGGCAGGGTTGTAGACATTTTGGTGGTGCCCAGAACACCCCCCACACCCCCCCCCCCCACACACACACCTGCCTAAGGCTCTGGGAGGGGGGTTGGGTGAGGGGAGGAGGAGGTCTGGGGTGCAGATCCTGGGCTGGGGATTAGGGTGCAGGAGGGGTGCAGGCTCTGGGGTGGAGCAAGGGGTGGGTGTGCAGGAGGGAGTGAGGGGTGCAGTCTCTGGGATGGAATTTGGGGGTGGGAGGCGGTGCAAAGGGAGGGGGTACAGGCTTTGGGAGGGAGTTTGAGGGTAGGAGGGGGTGTGTGGGAAGGGGGAGGGGTTTGGGAGGGAGTTTGGGGATAGGAGGGGATGCAGGGGTGAGGGCTGTGGGTCTGAGGATGAGGGGTTCATGATGAAGGAGGGGGCTCAGGGATGGAGCAGAGGATTAGGGTGTGGGGGGATGAGGGCTGGGTCTGAGGGGTTTGGGGCGTTGGAGAGGCTCAGGGCTAGGGTGGAAGGGCAGGGTAAGGGCAGCCTGTCTTCCCATTAGTAGATGGGGGATACTAGGACCCGGGGGCAGCAGACAAGGGAGAGGCAGGCAGGGGGCGGCCCACGGGGAGGGGCGAGACGTGAGGATGGGGGGTGGCAGGTGGAGGCCGGGGACCCATCCAACACTCCCCCGCTCCCTGACTCCCCCCCACCGGACTCCCCTTACCATTCTGGCTCCACGTGTTTGCAAAACACGCTGCCCGGTGGGTCGATTTGTGTGTTACACAGGGCTGCAGACAGAGGGAGGGGGGAGCAGGGGAGGGCTCTGGCTGCTGGAGGCCAATGGGAGTGGCCCAGCCGCCCAATCAGCAGCCGCACTCTGCATGGAAGGGAGGGAGGGAGGTGAGGGAGAAAAAACCCCCGGACATTTTAACCTTGTTACCAATTCCTCCCGGACGGCTATTTAGAGACGCAAAAGCTGGACATGTCCGGGGAAATACGGCTGCTGCATGCACCACACGGCACAAAGATAGGGGACACTTCTGCTTTCATGAGGCAATAAGTTGTTCTTTTATACATGCCACTGCTAGTGACATTCATAAGAACCCAGAAAACTTCCCCCAAGCTGGAAAAATCAGCTCACATTGGTAAATTTTAAATAAAAAGCTGCATTCCTGCTTCCTTCTGCCTACGCAGGTTGGCCGTGTTGGAATCTGGTTTTCCTCAAAGATCCTGACAAGATATCAGGCATCTTTGGGTCCTATTCCTCATGTCCCACGGTTTGTCTGGTTCATTGTTATTGTTTTTGTTCTTATGACTAAGTTGTGAAGTGTTTCCATGCTCTCAAATCGGAATATGTCGAGTGGGGTACAGAGGATGGAATGTCCTTTAGATTTGCTCTAGCTCATCTTAAAACAGGCAACTCTTCTCCCTGAGCAAAACAGATTGTTGTTGTCTTGGGTGTTTATCTTCTCACAGCACTGCTTGCTGCTTCATGTGTGATGTTCATCTCTTCCATTTTCTCAGCTATCCAGTCTTACACTAAAGGACTTTATAGGTCCAAGTTCAGTTGGTCTTGATTTTACCTCTGTCCCTGGATGGATACCTGTGCCCATGCATCTGCCTCAGGCCAGCTGGCAGCATGCTGGTAGGGTGGTCTTCTCCAAGACATGCCGGTGATAGAATCTTATTATTTCACAGATGTAGGGAAAAAATGTATTCCGTTTGAAAGTAGTGCATGACTGAGTTCCATGGCATGTACAGTCCTATTTGTACAGGTAAGTGGCTTTTGGCCAATTTACACACTGATGCACAGGGGTCAAAAAGTAGACCTCCTCCCCAATCTTTTCCAGGAAACAGTTTCTGCATAGAGGTAAGAACATAACTAACAGTCACACAGTTGCGTATGGAAGGACATCAGGGTTTTTCCTTTTACCTTTCATCCTTAGGAAATTTTGTTTTTAATTTCCCAGTTTCTCCTCAGCAAGCCTTTGATAGGATCTGATATTAACAGAACTTGGTGTCCTGTGGCCATTGGAATTAAAGAGCCTCTAAACGTTCAGTAACATCCAATATATTTTTCAGAGCACAATTCCACTAAACAGAATTCTCAGGTCACTGGCTCAAACTCAAACCTGGCCTTGTACTTTATTGCCTGAAAGAGCTACTCAGATACACCCAGTTTCTGCTTTGCTGCACTAAGTTTTGCCTAAATGCAGTTAAGTAATACCACAATGTCTTGACTTTAGGTAATTAATTGTACCATTGTCCAAACTACACCTCTATCCCGATATAACACGAATTCGAATATAACGCGGTAAAGCAGTGCACCGGGGGGGGGGCGCGGCTGCGCACTCCAGTGGATCAAAGCAAATTCAATATAACTTGGTTTCACCTATAACACGGTAAGATTTTTTGGCTCTCAAGGACAGCGTTATATCGAGGTAGAGGTGTATCACAATTTGCTTCAGAAGTTTAAAACGCAGTTCATGTGGATTTCACCAAAATACTCCAGTTTTCTTCTAGCTCTGTCCATCTTCCAGTTATCAAACACCTCAGAGCTCCATGGTCTTGATTTCTGAATTGATGACTGTAAGCTGCACAATCACTTTTTTTCTTTAATTACACAATTTAAGAAAAATCTCACTGGCTCTTTATTAAAACAAAAAACCTGCATAGGCTTAACAAAGATTGGTTTGTTCAGTTAAATAGTAAATTCCTGTCTAGAGCTAATTTGTTTTTCTAAGCACAAGATTTTAAGTTACCGGTGAATTTACTGTTCTACAGTTTTTGTAGTAAATTAAACACTTTCTGTGGTAGTCATTAGTGGTAATAAATATGCTCCTGTGGGCCCAGTACTTGCTGATAGTGATGTCAGATAGAATCTGAATTCATTCTGCTTTTTTCTACTTTGCAAATGTGACAGTCAGAACTATAGTTGCTGTCTTGTCTGAATGAATCAGTAGACAGGTGCTGGCTGCGCTGCACGTGACTATCAGCTATTGCCCATAACACATACAGCAGCAAGTTGTCTTCCTCCCCTCCCCCTCCCCCTGTAAGCAATTTGTGCAAACGCTGCTAGTACTAAAGCACCACATGCTACTAATTTGTCAGGTGTACACTCTCAATAATGCTCTGTGTAGCTGATAAATGCCTCGAAGTTTCTTTTGATGTCTCTCTAGCCTTCTAAAAGTATCTTTGTTGTATAGAAGCTGACATACTTCAATCCAGTAGATAATCTTTACACACTTGAACTTTAATACATTAATTTAAGCAGACATAAATAGAGCATGGTATCTACTAAAGCAGTAGATATTTTTCCAAGGTAGAAAATGCACATATGTTCAGCCATTGTATTTTCTAGGTTCAAAATTTAAATGCTTTCCTGGAGTTCAGAGTTAAGAGGGTACCTTAATTATCTTCTCATATTGTCTTTTCAGAATTTCAGATTAAGTATTCCCTTTCCTCTCTCCCCTTTCAAAATAGAATGGTTTATCTGCCTTTCTCTCAAAGCATTTTTGGTTTAGATGGACATTGTATAGCCAATTAAAGCTTGCTGTTGAAATGAAAGGCCCCTGTTTCCCAAGATACCTTTTTAAAAACGCTATGGTTAAAGGAAGACATGGGAATAAGTTGCATTCCTCTGTCTTACTGTTGTGTCTGAACAGTTCTGAACTTGTCCCTGCTTGGGACCTCAATTTGGTCCTGTCCGTCCTCACAGGGCCCCCCTTCGAGCTGCTGGCTTCGTGCTCACTGTTATATCTGTCATATAAGGTCGTGTTCTTGGTGGCTATCACATCAGCCCGGAGAGTGTCGGAACTCAGAGCTCTAACATCTGAACCTCCATACACAGTCTTCCACAAGGACAAGGTCCAACTCAGGCCGCACCCAGCGTTCCTCCCTAAGGTGGTTTCCCCATTTCACATGGGTCAAGACATTTTTCTCCCGGTGTTTTATCCGAAACCACACTCCTCTGCGAAGAAGCCTAGACTGCATTCCCTGGACGTTCGCAGGGCTCTCGCGTTCTATATCGAAAGGACAAGATCCTTCAGGAAGTCAACCCAGCTTTTCGTCGCTGTGGCCGACAGGATGAAAGGGCTGCCGGTCTCGTCACAGCGAATCTCGGCTTGGATCAGAACCTGCATCCGGGAGTGCTACAGTCGGGCCAATATACCAGCTATCACGGCCCACTCCACAAGAGTGCAGGCCTCTTCTGCTGCGTTCCTGGCCCAGGTCCCGACACAGGAAATTTGTAGAGCGGCCACCTGGTCCTCAATCCACACCTTTACGGCGCACTACGCCATCACACACCAGGCCAGAGATGATGCTGCCTTTGGCCGTGCAGTCCTCCAGTCTGCAGTGACCTCCGACCCCACCGCCTAGATTCAGGCTTGTGAGTCACCTGCTTGGACTGGACATGAACAATCACTTGAAGAAAAAACGGTTACTCACCTTCTCGTAACTGTTGTTCTTCGAGATGTGGTGTTCATGTCCATTCCAATACCCACCCTCCTACCACTCTGTCGGAGTATTGGCAAGAAGGAACTGAGGCGGTGGGGGGTCGGCTGGCCCCTATATACAGCGCCATGAAGGCGCCACTCCAGGGGGCGCCGAAGCCAACCCTACGGACGCTGCTTTAGTAAAATCTTCCAGCTGGTGTGCACGCGGCGCGAACGCACCTGCTTGGAATGGACATGAACAACACATGTCGAAGAACAACAATTATGAGAAGGTGAGTAACCGTTTTTTAGTTGGTTATGTCATAATTAATAGACTTGAGGCATTCCTCATTTTTCCTGCTGTACACCGTTTAGGGTATGTCTACACGGCAATAAAAAACCCATGGCTGGCCTGGGTCAGCTGACTTGGTCTTGCAGGGCTCAGGCTACTGGACTATGAAATTGCTGTGTAGACTTTCAGGCTCTGGCTGGAGTCCAGGCTTTGAGACCCCAGGACAGGAGTGTCCCAGTATCCAGACCCCAGCCCAAGCCCATATGTCTACACTGCAGTTTTATACCCTGGAGCCCAAGTCAGCTGACCCGGGCAAGCTGCAGGTTTTTTATTGCAGTGTAGACATACCCTTTGGGTTGGCAGAAGGAAGGTCTGCTGGAGAAGAGATTCTGACTTTAGGATAATATAAAGAAATTCACATATGCCACTTTTTGAAGTTGAAGTTAAGGTTGCAGGCACACAGCAGTGATTTGAATGAATGACTTCCAATAATCTTAGTATTACAAAAATGTAGCCAAGGAAATTTAGCGTTCAGGTTGCACTTCACAAATAAGGGAGCCAAACTACAGTGATCAATTTTGGCCCAAGATCTTATTTCTTCTATAACATTTAAGATTAAATGTTTTTGTGAAACCTGAAGGGAAAAAAAATAAACAGATCTTTAAATATGTAAACAACCTCTAGAACTTTTCATTCACTAAAATCCACAAATATGAGTGGATGTACAAGGTATAAATCTTTGGAGTGAGAAGCTGCCACATTTTAGAGTAGAATGAATTTTAAGGCACTGAGCTTAAGTTAGATTTAGCTACCCTTGACTGACTTAGGGCTGACAGGGCATTTCCCAGTTACCTTGTACTCAGGTTGGCAGTCCTATAGTGGAATCGGAAAACCTGTTCAGGAATACATGCTGTGATTTAACTCCAGTTATTCCTATGCCACAATCGGGAACATTGCCTTAGGAGCATTACCTGTGTGTGGTGCCTTTTATCTTCAGGGAGCCCCTATGGGACACCAAAGAACCTGTATGTCATAATGATTAAAATAACTGAATCTTGTCTGTAAAATTAAGTTTTCCCTCTGTTTTATGTAGAGAGATTTCTTTATCCTCTATTTTTATTAGTTTAAGTTCAGAAAGCTGGAGTTGCTCAAGGTGTTTGGTAGGGAGAGTCTCTTGTGCTCCTGATATGCCACCTTTCTAAATCTCTAGCTGTGCACATAAGATTTAAAGTTTTAACCAGGTATCTCTTCTCCGAAAAGGGTTTACAGCATACTAAGTGTACTTGCTTACAGGGCACAGAGATTCTAACAGAGCATCTGAAAGGCAGAATTATTGTTTGAAAGCTTTGCTGATCTGAAACACTTAATGGCATTAATTATAACTGTGCTGAATACCTCCACTGAAGTAGAGTCCATTAGCATTTCCTTTTGAAGGATAGATTTTATCTTTTGTTGAGGTTCATTAACCAGTGAAATATTGGCTGAAATGTGGTATGATTTTAATAAGTTCTTCTTCAAGTAAAATCCCTATTGGTGCTCCATGTCAGGATGTGCACCCGCCCATGTGCTCGTGATTGGAGATTTTCATTAGCAGTGTCTGTGGGTCTGTGCCCTAGACACCCTCGTGCTCTGGTAAAGGGGTATATAGGGAGGGGACGGACCTACCCCACTCAAGTTCTTTCTCAATTGCCTGCAGGTTGAGACTGAATCTATTTGCTGTTTACACAGCTTGCTATGTCTCTTGACTAGTCTTTTCTTTAGTATTTTCTTTCATTTCTTTTTATTGTTTAGCACAATTTGTACTTGGAGGTGGTTCCCCGTCCCCTTTATTCTTTTGCCCAATTTGGGCCTTTGTTTTTTTTTCTCAGGCCTTGAGTCGCAGCCTCAAGTACAAGCTGTGCTCAAGGGCCCAGTCTTCAAATATTGCCAGAATTGCCACAGGTCACACACACACACGCACCCCCGCCCCTTCAGTGATGAACATTCAAATTGCCTCCACTGCCTGGGAGAGACCCACATCCTCTCCAAATGTAAGATCTGCTCAGGTTTTAAAAACAGATCTAACAAATTGAGGGTGGGCAGACTAAAATTCTTGTTAATGGAGTGGTCTCTGAGACCCCTGGGATCCGATTCACTCACCTGTACAGTGGATCCAGTTGTTGAGAGAGCTCCGGCAACCATCTCTGCTGCAACAGTAAGCGAAGCCCCTGAGGAGACTTCAAAATTATCTAGACCTCAAAGAAGAAATGACCCTTTTTCTCCAAAATGGGATAATAAAAAAGGAAAGTCACCCCTTGAGTCTGTGTCTCAGGACGCGTCATGTCCTGGTAAGGGTATTGCTAAAGCTCCCATCTCCCAGTAGCAAGACCGTAGCATCAGCTAAGAAGACCACACTATGAACCAAGAAACAATCAGGTAAACAACCTAAATGGCACCTGCATTGGCACCAGACACAGTGCCTTTGAAACACAAGGACTCCAGAGCCAAAACGGTCATCAGTACTGTGTTCCATAGCAACACATGAAGGCCACCCCAATTGCACTCCGGTACCATCTCCAGTACTGCCTGACATGCGGACTCCTGAGGGTCCCTATGGAGAGTCCCCAGTGTCCATCCAAGCTCCTTTTTCCATGAGGACCTTTGAATCCTGGAAGTGCTTAAATCACAGTTACTGAGGGGTACCGGGAGACATTCTGCTGATTCCAGATCACCTCCCAGATCCTACTTACCCACCAATCCTACCATCTTCAATGGTGATTAATCTTCTAGTACCAACATGGTCGCTACCCCCACACAAACTCCTCGAGGGTACAGAGAGACATTTCCAGATGGTACTAACATAGTTGGCATCTCAGGAGGTATGCTGCCTGCCATGGGCCTGCATACAAGACATTACAGAAGGATTGCAGAGGATCATCTGACCCTCTGACAACTACCTCATACTGCTCATTCATGTGGGCACTGATGATACTCTGGGAGTAACAGTGAAGGAGTTTGGAGGTGCAGGTGATGGTCTCATCAATCCTTCTGGTCAGGGGTAGGGGCTCAGGCAGAGAGACATACATTCTGGAGGTGACTGTCTGAGCACATGGATGGTGTTTCCAGGACGGTTTTGGCTTTCTCCAACATGAGATGCTGTTCTGAGAGGGATTTCTGAGCAGAGATGGGGCCCACCTATCAAGGAAGGGGAAGAGTATCTTTGGATACAGACTGATTAACCTAGTGAGGCAGGCTTTAAATTAGGTTTGAAACAAAATTAGGCAGGAAACAAAAGCCTACAGGTAGGTCTAAAACATGGAGACCTGGGTGAAGGGTCAGAATCTAGGGGGGAAATGAGCAATCACAACAGGGACCGAGGAAAGACGAGGGAAGGTAGAGGGGAAATCTAATGAACATCTTTGTTGTCTGTATACTAGTTCAAGAAGTATGGAGAATAAACAACTAGAAATACTAGTGAATAATCAGTTATGGCATAATTGGTATCACAGAAATGTGGTGGGATAATTCAGATGGCTGGCATATTGGTATAGAAGGGTATAGCTTGTTCAGGAAGGAGAGGCAGGGAAAGAAGGGAGGAGGGTATTGCCTTGTATATCAAAGATGTATCCTCTTGCACTGAGGTTAAGATACAAGTAGGAGGCAGACCTGTTGAAAGTCTCTGGGTAAGAATAAAAGGGATAAAAAACAAGGGTGATGTCTTGGTAGGTGTCTACTGTGGACCACCTAACCAGGAAGAAGAGGTGGATGAGGCTTTTTTAAAACAGCTAACAAAATAATCTAAAACACAGGACTTGGTAGTGATGGGGGACTTCAACTACCCAGACATCTGTTGGGAAAATTAATACAGCAGGACACGGATTATCTGAGTTCTTGGAATTCACTAGAGACAAATATTTATTACAGAAGGTAAAGAAAGCGACAAGAGGGGAGAGGCTATTCTAGGTTTGATTCTGACAAATATGGAGGAACAGGTTGAGAATGTGAAGGTGGAAGATAGCTTGAGTGAAAGTGATCATGAAATGATAGTTAATGATTTCTAAGGAATGGTAGGAGGGAAAACAGCAGAATAAAGATAATGGACTTCAAGAAGGCAGACTTCAACAAACTCAGGCTAGGTCTATACTACCCGCCTGAATCGGCGGGTAGAAATCGACCTCTCGGGGATCGATTTATCGCGTCCCGTTGGGACGCGACAATCGATCCCCAAATCGGCGCTCTTACTCCACCAGCGGAGGTGGTAGTAAGCACCGCTGACAGAAAGCCGCAGAAGTCGATTTTGCCGCCGTCCTCACAACGGGGTAAGTCGGCTGCAATACGTCGAATTCAGCTACGCTATTCACGTAGCTGAATTTGCGTGTCTTAAATCGACTCCCCGCTGTAGTGTAGATGTACCCTCAGAGAATTGGGAAGCAAGTCCAAGGAAAACGAGTTCAGAAGAGTTGGGAGTTTAAGGACCTTATTAAGGGCAGAAGAGCAAGCTATTCCAAGATGTAGAAGATATAGGAAGTACGGTAAGGAACTACTTAGGCTTAATCAGGAGGTCTTCAATGACCTGAAATTCAAAAAAGAGTCCTTTTAAAAAGTGGAAACTAGGTCTCATTACAGATGATGAATATAAAAAATAAAACAAGCATGTAGGGACAAACTTATAAAGGCCAAGGTACAAAACAAGATTAAGCTAGCTAGGGACATAACTGGTAACAAGAAAACACTTTACAAATACCTTAGAAGCCAGAGGAAAACCAAGGACAGGGTAGGCCCGTTACTGAAATGTTAAATGCCTTTTTTGTTTAACTTTTCACCAAAAAAGTTAGCAGTGATTGGATGACCAAGATAGTGAACATTAGTATAAATGGGGTAGGATCTGAGGCTAAAGGAGGAAAAGAACAAGTTTAAAAGTTAGATGTCTTCAAGTTGGCAGGGCCTGATGAAATACTAGAATACTTTAAGGAACTAGATGAAGAGATCTCTGAGCCATGAGTGATTATCTTTGAGAACTTTTGGAGGATGGGAGAGATCCCAGAGGACTGGAAAAGGGCAGATATAGTAGCTATATATAAAAACGGGAATAAGGACAACCTAGGGAATTATACAACAGTCAGCTTAACTTCAATACCTGGAAAGATAGTGGAGCAAATAATCACAATCTATTTTATAAGCATTTAGAGGATAAGGTGGTAAGTAACAGTCAACATGGATTAGTCCAGAATAAATCTCATAAAATCAACCTAATATCCTCCTTTGACAGGGTAACAGGCCTTGTGGGTGGGGGGAAACAGTAGATGTGGTATATTTCAACTTTAATGATGCTTTTGATACTGTCCCACATGATCTTCTCATAAACAAACTAGAGAAATATAGCTTAGGTGAACCTACTATAAGGTGGGTGCACAACTGATGCGAGAAGCATACTCAGAGAATAGTTATCAGTGGTTGTCTTGGCCACTGCAGGCCCCTTCTTAAAATGGGAATAACTCTTTCTCCCTACCTAGACGATTGGTTCCTAAAAGGTTGCTCATTTCTCAAGTTACAGATGATAACCATCATGGTCCTATCTCTTCCATTTACTCGGCTTCCGTCTCAATGCAGGAAAAGTCTGCCCTCAAACCTGCTCAATGCATAGACTTCATTGAGACCACTATGGCCCCATCTACCACCACAGCAAACTTAGCCAAGGACAGATTTGCCACAATGTCGAGTCTTGTCTCAACAATACAACAAAGCCCACAAACCACAGCAAGGGCTTATCTGCAACTTCTGGGCCATATGATAGCCTTCACATTTGAGACTTCCTTTGCAAGACCATACTCTGTGTCTTCAAGCCTGGCTGAGAACTGGCTAATCCCTGAACAAGATTAGTCTTTCCAAGCAGGAGTCCATGCCTGGAAAGGTCCTCAATTCTCTAAACTAGTGGAAGGAGTTACAAACAATGTGCATCTTACTCCCACAGGGATTATGACTACAGACGTCTCACTGATTGGCCAGAGGTACATACTTCCAATACCTCACCGCTCAAAGCAAATGAACCCCTCAGGAGGCGATCCTCCATATCAACATATTATAGCTCAGAAGGGTTTGTTACGCTTGCGAGCACTTCCTACCCCATATCAGGGGCCACCCAATCAGAATAATCCTGGACAGTAGAGCAGCAGTATATATCAAGCATCAAGAAGGAGCAAGATCCTAGTCCTTATTTTTCAAATCTGTAAAACTATGGAACTGGTGCATATCATACTGCATATAGATCTCAGCAGTTTATCTGCCAGGACTATAGGACACAGTGGCAAACTCTCTTAGCAGGCATTTCTGCATTGAGCAAAAGGTATGTCTTACCTGGAGTCATCCTGAGAGAGATCTCTTTATGACGCCATCCAGTGCAAAGTGCAAACTACTGCATTCTGCTCAAGTGGAGGCATGGCCACAACTCGATGAGAGATGTCCTAGTCATTCATTGGCCTCATATATTGCTTATGCTTATCCACTGATGCTTTTCATGCTCAAAATCCAAAACAAACACAGGAAAAATTAATAGCCATAATCATAGCACCGTTGGGACTGAGACAGGTGCGGTTCCCAGATTTTCCCTGACATCAGATCTCCTTGTCCAGGAGTCTGGGCCTATCAACCACCCCAGCCTCTTGGTGCTTTATCACAGGGCAGAACTATTAAATGGCTCTCTGGTACAGAACAAATTTGTTCCCCACAGGTACAAATAATACTGCTTAATAATAGAAAACCCACAACAAGGGAAACTTACCTGCAGAAATGGAAATGCTTCCAGACTTGGTGCAGGCAATCTGTACCTCCTCAGTTCTTGTCTGACACACGTTCTCTGGTACCTGCTGAATTTAAAAATCACAGGCTTATTACTGAACTCTGTTAATGTTTCACTTAGCCATGCATGTGCCCCTCCCTCTCTCTCTCACACCCCATTAAGGATGTGCAGTGTTCACCCACCCAACCACTATAAGGTTCATCAAAGACTTCTTCATCCTCTCCTTCCTGTCAAGGAGCCAACTCCACCATGAGAGATCAGCTTAGTCCTCAATGCATTGAGACCCCCTTTTGAACCTATTGTTTCCTCCTTCATTTGTCCCTTAACACCTTGTTCCTGATAACTATCACCTCAGCCAGGATGGTAGGATAGCTTGAAGCCTTGATGGCTAATCCAACATACGTGTGTTCCAGCATGATAAGGGGGCACTATGTCCCCACCCTTTCTTTGTTCTACAGTTCCTTCAGAATTCACATGAATCAGGAGATTCACCTACTGGCGTTTTACCCCAACCCTCACTTTTCAAAAAAAGAAATAGCGTCCATACACTGGATGTAAGAAGAACTCTCACCTTTTATTTAGATAGGACTAAGCCCTTTAGGGATTTACCTAGGCTTTTCATCTCAATGGCAGAATGAATGAAAGGACATCTGATTTCCACCCAATGGTTGTCCAAATGGATTTCAGGATACATCTTAATCTCTTATGAAGTCTTGGAGATTTGCCCCCTCTGAGAATGACTGCTCATTCCATCTGTTTTTTAGTCCGATTACATACCTACCTCAGACATCTACAGGGTGACCGCCTGGTCTTTGGTGCACACGTTTTTGCCAACACTATGCTCTCATGCCTGCCTCCAGAGCTGTTGCAGCTTTCAGTGACACTATTCTATGGCCCAGACTGAATCCACCTCTTTGACACCCTCCTCATTAATGCTCGTGAATCTCCTGACATGGAGCACCCATAGGGATACTACTTGAAGAGAAGGAGAGATTTCTTACCTTGTACGTTATCTGGAGTTTCTTTGAGATGTGTCCCTATGGGTACTCATTACCTGCCCTCCTTCCCCTCTGTCTCAGAGTCCATTTGTTGGACAAAGTGGCAGCAGGTCTTCCACCTCCCATTGTGCCCTCATACTGGAGTACAAGGTGCAGGTGCAGACCCGCGGACAGAGCTGAGAAAAATCTCTGCTCAATAGTACACGAGCATGCATGCATCTACCCATAGGAACAGACATCTGGAAGAACTTCGGTTACTGTCCAACATAAGTAACTTCTCCTGTATTCTTTTTTCCAGATTCTTACTTTGCTGCCTTGAGATTTGGATTCTAGTTCTGTATTATTCAATGAAACTTTTGTGGTAAGAATGATATGAATTAATTAATATACTCTGATCTATAACACATAGACCAAAAAATGGAAGACTGAGTAAAATTGTATTGTGTTCTGTCCTGTCCCAGGGGCGCTGATGATATCTTGAAACAGTTTAAATTTTCTAATATTGACTGGGTCAAGACTTGAAACAGTTTTGGAAAAGAGTTCTTAAAGTTACTAGCCTTGAATGCCTTTCGACAACAACTTAAACAACAAACGGTGCTTTCAGAGTGAGTTCTTAAACTTTCAGGTGGTGACAATCGTCACTGTGTTTGTTAACTGTTTCCTGGTTTTCTTCTCTTCACCCTCCTCTGTAGACCCCGCTAAAAGAATTGAGCATCATTCTTATTTGATTTATTGAGGGTGTCTTAGTTTTTATTTTGCCAATCTTGGGTAGCACTTTAGCAGAATGTCATTTCCCACTCCCTTCCCCACGTCATTATTTAGCAAAAAGAACAGGAGTACTTGTGGCACCTTAGAGACTAACAAATTTAACAAATGGATGCATCCGAAGAAGTGGGCTGTAGTCCATGAAAGCTTATGCTCTAATAAATTTGTTAGTCTCTAAGGTGCCACAAGTACTCCTGTTTTTCTTTTTGCGGATACAGACTAACACGGCTGCTACTCCGAAACCTGTCATCATTATTTAGGTATTAAGTAGCATTGGAATTACGTGAAACCTAATTATCTAACAAGAAACTGGTGTTAAGCTGGCAGATTTTATAGTGCTTTGGATCTCGAGTAGACTCTTCACTTGGTACCAAGGAGTGAGAATGCGCTTAGTCCTAAAAGTCGTAATAACCCGCACTTCATTATTTTTTTAATCTCTTTCCTTCAGCCCTGTGCCTCCTTCGCTTGGAATAGTTGAGAGTAGGTGGAACTTTTTTTGAGACTGTCATTTCTGTAGAAACAAATTCTGAACAATTGCCAATAAAACTGCAAAAAAAAAGGAGCCTTGTTAGAAGAGCCACAGGAAAACGAGAAGCTAGTTTTGGTCGGTCTTCTTAGTGCAGGCCTATTCCGTGGTGGTTTTTATTTATTTATTTCCTGTGGCAAAGCTTACTGTTTCTGCCCTGCCTTTTGGGGATGCAGATGTGTAGAAACTTCTTGCTAAAGAATGATGTGCAGAGGCTCAGAAGCTTCCTAGCCACTGGGTCCAGCTGGCGGCTGCAAGGCCTGTATTTGTTTTGTCTTAACTAATTTTATATCAACATTTTTAATTTACGCTACGCTTTCTGCATTAAATGACAATCCAAGTACAATGTCCATAAATGAAACCAAACACTGTAATCTACTAATTTTTGTTTTCAGTGTGTGGTATTATGTAATCAGACAGCCTAGTAGAAAGGCAGATTTGGAAATAATACTGGTGGGGATGTAAAATGGTGCTGAAACTAAAGTGTTCAGCCTTTGTTGAAGCAAATATCTGTATTCAGCTGAAGGTTTTGGCACAATGTTTATTTATCACTATTCCAACTTCCCCACCTCATAAATACAGGAGACTAGTGCAGGAGAATTAACATTGTCTAGTAGCTTGGCACACGATGTCTTGTCAGATCGCCACAATTGCATACATCAGGAGTGGTGATGTTTTTGTTTTTCAGTGTGACACATTTATATTGGGATGCACTGATGGCCTAAATTCAGAGGTGCTAACGTCCTGCAGTTGTCATTGAAGTCGCTGTGAGTTGCAGATACTGGGAACCTCTGAAAATCCAGCCATCTGCCTTTCAGGCTTGACTGGCCCATGTTGTGGGTGGACAGAAAGAAACTAAAGGTGTGAGGCATGATGAAACAATTTTGAAAGGAAATTTAGATACATTAAAGAGCTTACAAGCATCGTGTGGGCACTGGTATCTCAGTTGTAAGCTAACCTTGCTCTTCCCATATTCGTTGTTCCCTAAATGTGGGGGCTACTGGAAAAGAGGAGTATTTTCTGTCTGTGTTCTCACTCCCACCTCAGACCCTGCTCACAGCCACACTCTACAACTTTCCCTATCTCCTTATTAATACAGTTCTCTGTGGCGTGGGGTATCTATTTTTTTTTCTATCCCTCCATTTTTGGGGCATCCTCCCTAGTGAATAGTGCTTTAGTGGGTGTTGGTCCTGCTTTGAGCAGGAGATTGGACTAGATGACCTCCTGAGGTCTCTTCCAACCTTAATATTCTATGAATAGGTACCTTCCTTTGCCACAGCTGCTTACAGGTTTCCTAGGTGATAGTGAAGTGAAATAGATTTGATTGTTAGTTCTACTGCCACCCACAGGAATCTGGGTAGTATCAGTAAGATTGACAAGGCCATGGTCCGTGTTCAGGCTAAGGCTTGAGAGGCATTATTACAGTCAGGAGCCAGCACTATTGATTAATCACAGAATAGAACTCTCAACCCTGGGTTTAGCAGGTCAATGCGGAAACCACTGAGCTATCCCTCCCCCCGCCAATTAAACTTGGGTCCTGTTTGGAAGGTTGTCTTCACAGCCTTAAGGACTAAATTCTTATTAAAAAAAAAATTTTTTTTTTTTTTAAATAAAAACCTAGGGTCTAAAGAAGTTGATGTCACTAGATGTTTCCTACTTTGCTGGAGTGAGGTGAAATCTTCAAGTCCCACATATATGTATACTCAACTCTGTTCTAGTACACATTGTAGATGTTGCTGGGGCTTCCTGCTGAGATGAAGATTTGAGCCTACTCAGTGGACTCTAGAGGTCTCGAAAACACTGCGTTACTATGTAACTAGTTTTTATATAAATATCAGAAGATAGATTTAGGGCCTGACTGTGAGCTCCGTTCACTTACAATTTATAAACCTCAGTCAGATCTGTGCTTGATCAGCATTGAAGTAAACTTTGTGGAGACCCCGCTTCAAGGATGACCTTGGGCCTCTGTTCTCTAGGCTTTTAAGGATTCAGATATGTAGTGGAGGAGACACTTTCCCTAGGTAAGTTAAACATGCCACTTACATGTGGTGTTTTTTTGTTTTGTTTGGTTTGGTTTTTTTTTTTTTTTTTAAAGGGATTGGAAGAAAATGATGCAGGTGTGCAATTAGTGAAGTGGGGGAAAGGGAGTGCAATCTTCTGAACCAACAGATAAGCCCAGTGACACTCCACTCTTTTTTTTTCCCTACATAATTCAAAAGTGGGGTGGGATACCAAGAGCCTTTAACCTAAACTTTCCAAAGTGACAAAACTATGGAAGCTGATGAGGCCAATAAATATTTTTTTTTTAATTGGCTATTTATATGGATATCAAGACTATTCAGAGTTGCTATAATGAATCAAAACAAAAATTTTGGAAAGGATATTAAACCTGGTGCTTCAGAACGTAAGCCAATATAAACTATTAGAGGTCAGGATGAGATATATGTGGAGGTGTAGATTATCCCACATCTGCTCACTGCCTGTATCTTATACCTTCCTTTGAAGTATTTAATCTACTCCACGTCCTGGGTGAAATTTCCCCCTGATTTGATGCCAGAGGGTAGAAAGCCATGAACTATTCTACCCTCAGGCCTCTGAATATTTTCAGATGATAGTTGGTTGACAAGGGGTCAGTTATAAACTCACCCCTTTGGGCTGGGGCCTGACCACTAACCAAGGATGTAACTGAGAATTTACTGCTACATGTTTAAATTTAAAATGTAACCTTTTGGTGTGGAGAAATTAAGTAAATTTTGCAATATTTTCCAAAACAAACATATAGAAGCTGCCTGGGTTCTTGTATATTTTGATGATGATTGGTGCCCTTTTGATATCAAAGATAAATAACATTCTAATTCAGGTTTTTAATATTTTTTCCAAAACATTCTCTTTGAAATACAAGCTTTACAGAACAAATAAATGTTTAATGTGCAGCATCAGGTGTTAGAATATTGCAGTGTTAGTTAATGTTTCACTAGGGAACTAGTGTCTTCCTTCCACCTCCTTCCAAGTTAATGAAGTTTTCTTCGACTTTGTGACCTTAGTGAAGATTTTTAAGTGAGGGGAAAAATTTATTTTTGTCACTAGAAATTGTTTTTCACAGAGAATCAGTTGAGTTTTTGGGGAAGATTTTATTTCATCTGCCCCCATTTTAATATCAGTTGCCTTATTTGGCCCAACAAGTGGTAATTGGTAGCTATCTGCTTTGGAAAATTCCCCACTTTTCATCTCTTTCCCAGGCACAATGACTCTGAGAATGGTGCCCATGGAGGACTTGTAGTTCTATAAGGATCGGGATATCAATCTGCCTTAATCTTATATCTTCTATGGAATATCACTACCCCTCTCTTTTCAGAACTGAGGATTTCAGGATCATGAGTTTCTATTTTTCAAAGATAGAAAGAACAAAGGGCCTCTTGCTGTACCCTAGCAAAGTGAATTAATAAATCTTGTATTGAGGTGTACAAGGCTGCAGAGGCTCTCTGGTGTCAAAGCATCCTCTACTCTGAGCACACAGCTTCTTCTCAGGCCACTTGAGAATTTGCTTTCACTCTATGGATTTGCCATGTAGCAGGCCATGTGGTTAGGTTTTAACTTTTAAGACAGGTGTAGGTGCTTCCTCAGATGCTGTCTTAGGCTGAAATATCATTAATAGTCCAAGACAGTAATACCTTGACCTCCAGCTTACCTGTTGTGGACCCATTCTGTGAGTAATGGGATAGGCAAAACCCTTTGGTCTCAGTCCAGGGAGCCCTAGAATAAAATATAAATATATATTGCCAACTGAAAACTGTATTTTTGTGAGGCACTTATCCAATTGAGATATCAGGATGGTTTCCTGTGATCAAGACTGTCTGCCTGTTCAGTAATTATCAACAGTTTTAGCAGTTTATATTTCAGGTTAGTTGCTGAGGAAGTATCCGCCTAAGGAGCTCAGTGGGTGAGATGCCCAAATCCATATCAGCAAATTGGCCAGTCTGTTGGGAGATAAGAAGTAGGGGCAGCTCATAATGGTAGAACCTCTTGGGCAAATGCAGCTTTCATGAAGGAAAGTTAATTTCATTTTTTTTTTCTGTTCCATTGTTTAGGAGACTCTTTGAGGGATGGAGGGAAATAGAACTTTTTTTCAGCAAAAGACATGTTTTTTTCCAGTCTTTTACAGTGCATAAGCCAGCGTCATTTTTTACCTTGTTTACTTTCATGTTTGTCACCTGCATCGCTGATGTCCACAGCTGTTGGAACAGTTCTAGGAATGGGATTAATTTGTGCACCTTCCGTTAGTTTGCTCTGCAGCAGTAAATGCGGGGATGGGGGGAAGGGCGGCGGTCTGTAGGAACACTTTAAAAATCTTGATATAGTGGTGTGTAGTTTGTATGCAGCTTTTTAAAAACAAAACACTTGCAGGGTATCCTCCGTCAGAATAACACTTTATAGGTAGGCCAGACATTGGGTCCAGCCTACTTGAAACAGCATTATTTTTTAATAAAACAAATAGCCGCTAACAGGAACAGCCTGTCACTCATTCTGCCCTCTCTATTCTCTTTCTCCGTCTTCTCCCCCTTTTATTTTATTTTATTTTTTATTTTGCTGAGTGTATTTGTCTCATAAATAAGTCATACCGTAGAGAATCTGTACTGTAGCAGTTCCCATCAGCCTTTCCTGCTAGCAGAACTGCACTGACTTTGATGTGGACTAATTAAGTTCACATTTTTTATGGACAGCTTAGAGTGGTTAAAGAAAATAGAGCTGAAATATCTATGCTTGTCTAAATGAGATTCTCTAGGACTTGGTAGGCTTTGATCTATATATCCCTACGTTTCTTTTTCTGAAAAAAAAATGCTGCCTAGAGTATTCTCATCAGAGTAGCACGGTAGACTTCCCAAGAGCTTACCTATTTTCATATGAGGAATCAAATTCCTCTCTGTATCTTGCCTTGCACAAAGTATCTCTACGACATGGGCAGAGCTGAATAATACCTACATGACATTGTGCAGAGTGCATGTCTGCTTACCTTGCCTACTGAATTACTTCTCAAGTCACGTGGTCAAAGATTAGATCAATACATTACCTAATAGGACATTTAAAAACATTTTCATGATTTGCTGACACAGGGGAATGGTGAGGTAAAGTAATAGATTTTGTACTAGATCTTAGAACACACTACTGCGGTATTGGCAATCATCTTGTGCTCGTGTGAAATTGGCTACTGCAGTGGTGCATTGCAGGAAATAGATAAAATCAACACAGCAAATATATACATGCCTCATTATATATTCTCTAAACTTGGTTTTGAAAGGAAAGACTTGCATTTGAAGCTTAAAGCATCTGTAAATCTTTCTATGATACAATATTTCCCATCTCTTGTTATGTAAAGAGAATTTTTCCTTCAATATAAAAAGATGTGTGATTTCCCCTAAACAATATCCATTATTTAAATAGATGCTTACAAAGCACCATGGGCTCTTAAATGTATCCTTCCTAGAGTAGATGACACAAGTTATGGACACCTGTAAATAATGGGTGTGTAGTGTAAGTTCCTAGTGCACTGGCTGGGCCATCTGCCGAAAGAGAGCTAATTGTGAAATTTGAGCTTGCTCATTCAGTTTTAAGATCGCTGACCACTACTTGCTGTCTGTAGTAAAGGTATAATATTCATGTTGTTACTGCTGAAAACCAAAAGATTTCTGTTTAGTGCCCCTCTGCGTCTCCCCTCTCTCCCCCTCCCCCCCCACCTGCTCTGTGGCTGGATTTTAGTTGCTTCATAACATTAGCTGGAATTTAAATTTAGTTAGTGTCGTTTTTATATTTAGTGTGCAGCTATGCTGCTATATTGTAGACACTTACTACAGCAACCAAAGGGGCTTTTCCACCGCTGTAGTAAATCCATCCCTCTCTGTCGACCTAGGTGCTTCTACAGCGATGGTAAGGTCAACCTAACTACATTTCGCAGTCCTTGACATTTTTTACAGTCCTGAGCAATGTAGCTAAATCAGCCTAGGTTTTAGGTGTAGACCAAGCCTAGCAATGCACTCAAGTCCTTTCTCTCTCCCCCCCCCCCCCCCCCAAACTAGCTGTGGCATAAGACTTGGGGACCTTGAACTGCAAGGCTGAACCATAGCACCATTGCTTCCCTGCCTAAAACTTGTGCAAGAGGGGAGGAGAAGTCTGAGGAGCCTCCTGCTACTACCTTCCACTAATACCCATGACTTCTCTACCCTGTTGATGGAAGGTAGTGGGCCCTATGACTGTGTGATGATTTGGGTGAGGTAAGGGACAGAATAGTATGGAGAGTGTCCAGGACAGTAAATGTTGGTTAGATTTGTTATGATATAGAACATGAGAAATGAAGGATGGAAGAGGCAGAGAAAATAAAAGAAAGAGGGATTGAAGGGGGTTATGAGAGGGATGGAGGAAGTGTAAAAAATAAAATAATAAAAAGGAACGATTATTACACATTTCAGGTAAAGCATATAGTGACTCCATTAAGTCTGCACAAACACTTCCATTCTAAGGGATCATTTTCAGCTGCTTATAACTGTCACAGTCCAGGGCAACTGCACCTGTATTCTCCTTTATGGTACAGCAAGGGCACCTCTCTAAGGCTTCCAGTGCCGCTGTCCATCACCTCTCTTGGGTGGAGAGAGACACCTCTCTCCCTTCTGATTGGAGTATCTCCAGACTGAATGGCTCCCTGCCTTCACTGTGTTGTTCCCAGAAAAAGACAGGCTACCAAAGTATGCTTCTCTTGCCTCTTCAGAGACTAATAACAGAACTATTTCCAACAGTTGTAAGTTACCACACACCCCTTCCTGTATGAGCATATTTATTCTGAGGGTAAAAGCTTTCCAGAGAAAACATTAAAAACAATAAAAGAACCTACACACATGCTAATAAGCTTACCAGAGATCATCCCAACTCTGACATGGGCTCTGGCAGGTGATCAGTCCCACAAAGGGGTCTCTTCTATGGTCACAAGTTCATAATAACCTCAGCTCAGAACTAGCATGCTCATGAAATGTTTAGTCCTTCCTTTATATGTTTGGAGGTCTTTGAATGAGCTTTCAGGAAGAGGTAATCAGTAGACACAGGGTACATCTATACAGGGATGAAAGACCCGTGGCACAGCTGTGGCTGGCCTGGGTCAGATGACATGGGCTCACAGGGCTTGGGCTGTAGGGCTAAAAATCAATGTGTAGATGTAAAGTTTAGTCCAAGCTCTGAGCCCCTCTGCCCTTGCAGGGTCCCAGAACTTGGGCTCTAGCCTGAGCCCAAGCCATCTACATAGCAAAAAAAATTTCAGCCCCAGAGCCCAAGCTCTGCAAGTCCAGGATAGCTGTGGGTGGTTTTATCCCCGTGCAGGCATCACCTCAGTTTCTCTCCCCAGGGTGTAGTTTCAAAAGAATGGATTTGAAGAGGATCGTTTGCATTTCCCTCACCCCCAAGTATTTCCTAGGAAATTCCCTTCATGTGTATTGTCCACAAAAGTTCTTTGAAGTTCTTAATATCTCCCAGAGATTGCATTAGTCTTCTCTTTCCTGCTAAGGAAGTTCCATACAATCCCGTGATAGTACATAAACATGTGCATTTATAATACAGTGAACTTCAAAGGTGTTAAACTAACTTAATTCAATAAGGTTTGTCCTGGATATTGTATATATCTGGCACAAATAACTGTTAGTGTTTTGTCTTTCAAAGTGAAATTTGTCAAGTTTATCCTCTCTAGGACCAAATTTGGGAGGCAAGTTTTACCAAAGTTTCAAGAGGGTTGGGGGATGGACTGAACTTTGTCCGGTAGATTTTTTTTTTTAATATTGCAGTGAATTCTTCTAGTGAGTCTCTAGTGCGTTGCCAACACTCTTCTTCAGCCAGGAGGTGTTGCAAATTGCTGAGTTTTATCTGTCTTTAATGCCAGTCTTTGGCTGGTGCTTTAATTGTCTCAGTGCTTGCATTAGGGGGGTGGTGGAGGGATAGCTCAGTGATTTGAGCATTAGCCTGCTAAACCTAGGGTCATGAGTTCAGTCCTTGAGAGGGCCACCTAGGGATCTGGGGCAAAATCAGTACTTGGCCCTGCTAGTGGGACTGGACTCAATGACCTTTTGGGTCCCTTCCAGTTCTGAGATAGGTGTATCTCCATATA
Organism: Trachemys scripta elegans; assembly: GCF_013100865.1. Lineage (NCBI taxonomy): Eukaryota > Metazoa > Chordata > Testudines > Emydidae > Trachemys > Trachemys scripta. The sequence continues at coordinate 8,001,271 of NC_048307.1, read as the reverse complement.
TTATTATTTATATTTATTATTTCACTTTAAATGCCCAAATTGAGCAGTCAACTGGGATTTCTTAGTGAAATTAAGAAAACTAACTCTGTATTGTAACCTGATTTTAACGTTAACTTTAAGCAACATTACTTTTCTGTATTTAGTTTGTAAATTCAGGAGCCAATATGAGTGTAAACTAGGAGTGAACTAGGTATATTGATGTAAAGTGTTACTATCAAGTGAGCTAGATGTACTGTTTTCTCCAGTAAGGTGGAATCACTATATAGATACTGTTTTGTGTGAGAGCCAGTTCTAACCACAAATCTACGGTAGCTTTTTCAGTGAGGCTGGACTTCCTACTTATTTGTAAATAGTTTTGAAATTATTCTACCAAGTGATTTAAAATCTATACCCAAGTGCACGTCTAACTGAAAATAAAAAACCATGGGAAAAGAATTGGGACAGAGGAGGTAGTAAGTCTGTTTTTCAGAATTATTTGCAGCTAGCAAGTGTATTGGCTAACCTCTCCTGGATTGAAAGGGAGCAGTCAGACTCTGAAACAAGACTGGAGAACATCAACGTTCCTAAATCTTCCTCCAAACATAGGAAGTCCTTCTTGTCTCTCCATCCTCACCCCAGAGCTTGTAAACAGTGCTTTGCCATTAGGAAGCTCCACCCCATTCCCCTGGAAGACCAAAGCAGAAGAGCAGATAAATCCAGACACTGAAATCCTTCTGCGTTGCATCATCAGTTGAAGAATCTAAAAGGAAATCCAAGCAAGATCAAACTCCAATATCAGAAGCTTTGGATTCACTCTCTAAATCCAAATCTCTCCCCGCAAAAGGACAAGTCCTCATCTGCAGAAAGAAATCTCTCTCTTGTAAGGGAAATAGGGGATTGATATACCTTGAATGATAACTAATGATTCCTTCTAGCCCTCAAAAATCAGAAAAGCTATCCCACTTCTTTTTATCCCAGAATAAGATCCACTTATGAAGACAATAAGAAAATGGTTCACATAGTGTGACACACTTTGTCTGAGGACACCCACATCAGCCAAGGTCAGGTGTTCCCCTCCCCCACTATAGAAACGAAAATGGCTAAATGAGGATCTTGTTAAAGACATAGGCATGAATCTCTCATTATTTGCATATGTATAAATCTTTGTCCCTCCCAGCCTAGCCTAAAAACTTTGAGTTACCAAGTGAGGGATACTCTGATTTCCTCTGCAAAATGGCCTATTGCACACTCAATGGATCAGGAAGAGATGGGCAATGCAGCTGCAAGTTAAACAAACTAGAAATGTGGCTGTAAGATTGAAGGCCAAATTGGGCAAACTTTTACCCTTATAAATCCAAGTCATATGTTTTCACCTCAAATTATAAACTATACATTGTTTCCTTGTAAATCAAAAATACCATGAATAATCTTTCATCCCATATTAGAATTTGCACATTTGTTTGCCTTATGGGTCAGATTTACATCTTTGTATATGTGGAAAATGTCTCTTGTTCTAGTCTGTCCTAAATAATGTGAAATGTTTAGTATGATCAAAGAATATATGGAGTATGTCCTCCAAATTTAGACGATTATAAGGATTTTGTTGGTTTTCATTGTAAATAATTGCACTCTGGAAGTAATAGGAATTGTATGGCACAAGAAAGAAGTGTTGAAAGATATAAACCATGGTATAATTTTGGGATATTAAGCGTAATTGCTTAAAAAGGGGATCTCAATTGATAGTTGGGGCAAATAATGAAATACAATCCTTAAAATAATCAAACTTAAAAAGCCTCTGATAAGAAAAGGGTTAAGGAAATTTGTTATACAGCAACACCATCTTTTGATACCAATGGAAGCATCAGAGAAACTAGGGGAGCTGAACTCTGAGGATTCACTTGGCATGTGTGCAGTAGGAATCAGAGGTTGGCCCCCTCCAATGAGCCCTGAAAACAGCGTATATAAACCAAGGTCACCATGTGCTCAAAATAGTGTTACTGTTCTTTCAGGTTCCCCAAAAGAGGACATTGCATGGAGGAACAGCAGCTGGAGGGGGAGTACATGTGGTGGGGTTACTCACTGGAGATGTGGTGGGGAGTAGTGTCACTCCTTGTCATGGTGGCAGTGTGGCTGACGCAAGCCAGAATGCAGCGACAGTTGTCAGCCCCTCCCTGCAGGACCCTATCCCCAGGGCTGGGAGCTGGAGTCTGGGTGGGCGGGATCTGGCAGCTGTGGCCGCAGGGGAATGGACCAATCAGCTGCTGATGCAGGGAAGAGACCAATTGGGGCTCTTTCTGAGCTGCAGCATTTGCTCTGAAAAAATCCCGGACCCGCCCGGACGGAGAACGGAAGTTCAAAAACAAGACAATGTCTGAGAAAACCCAGACATATGGTAACTCTAGCTCAAAAGAGTTGACTGAACCCAACACAAGAAGATGCAGAATCCTAAGTGCAACTGATGCCTGGACCAGCTGTGTGGAAAGGACTCTCTCCCATCCCAGGGTTAAGAGGATAAGAGAAGTGGTGAGATCTCATCTCGAAGATTGTATTTCTCTTTCTGTTGTTTAACATAACCTACAGTTATTTATCTTGTTGAGTCTACACTCTCCAATGAGACCTCAAATAAGCATATTTTAGATTTTTAACTCCTTCCTAAGTCCAAGAAAATTGGTCTAAGGGAGATTAAACAGAATTGTTTTAAGCCATTGCTTTTAATATTCTCTTTGGCTAGATTGGTCCAGAAGTGACAAGTTTAGAAGTAACTACATTCTTCAAAGTACCTTAAAAAACAGTGCAGCTTTAGAAGTGTGATAAATGTGTTAAGTAGTAAAGAATTGAGAATCGTTGATCATAAGTAAATGTCATCAAAAATCTTGCTAATTTGAATTGTTCTTTGATAGAACTACAGAACCTCAACTCTAGTCTGTGATAATTGCTTGCAGGACTGTATTGTGTGGGTAGTATATACAATTGGTTGTGTCTATAGTTGTGAACTTTTGATTGTATATTAATGTGCTTCTGGGTGAATTAATAAATTGTTGGTTGGTTAAGAATAAGCAAATTTCCTGATTTGAGAAATACTGTTTAGGTTAAAAGTTAACCTGAAAAGAATGCAGCATTAAACTTGTCAGCTAAAGCTCCCTCAACTCAGTAAAAGGGGTTATCCAAATGGTCCCCAAACTGTGGGGTGTGCCCCATTAGGGGGTGCACAGGAACATCTGGGTGGGGTCTGGCGGGCTTGAGCCAGCTGCCTGCGGGGTGGGGAGGGAGCACCACCCAGCCCCGCTCTGCCCCCAGTTCCGCTCCAGCCCTGGACCCAGTTCCAGCTATCCAGACATTAAAGGTCTGGTTACTCACAGTAACCGGCCTCTGCTACTGGGGGCAGGAAGAGCAGCAGCTGTTGCTGGATCCTGGAGGAGCACTCAGGGATGACTCCAGCAAGAGAGGTACCGGCGGCTCACCCCTCCTGCCCAGAGTGCGGCTGCCCCTCCCCCACTCTGCCCCATTCAACCCCACACATCCTGAGTGTAGCTCCCCTTACCTGTCCTGCCCCAGTCACCCCTCCACACACACCCCCGCTCCGGCTTGCAGGGGGGAGTGGTGTGGACGGGGTGGGAGGGGGGGGGCGATTGAAAAAGTTTGGGGACCACTGGGTTATCCTGTTGGGTTTTAATATATTTGAAAACTTAGTTTGTTAGATTTCTGCTTTAAAATCTAATTGAAACCCTGGCAAATTCATAAAATTCATGATCCTCTTTCGCCTTTACACACAAATGTAGGAACTCTGACTCAGATGGTTACGAGAGGCTGATTCATGCGGATGAACTGGATGATCAAATTGATATCCATTCCTCCAGAATTAATCTTTGTATGTGGAGGATCATTGGGGGGGCCTTGTTTTGCTGAATGAACTATGAACCCTTTAAACTGAAGGGGGGAAAAGCATATCCGTATTCTAGTAATCTTTGGGGGGGAAATGGTGAACCTGGAATGGCTCATTTGGAATGGGAAAGCTCCATTAATAGAATATCACTAATGTACCACATGTATCAGGATTCTTCTTCCTGGCTCTGAGCAAGCAGAATAATCATTCCTGGATGATCCTAGTGACTCATGTAGGCTGGACCAGAGTGCACAAAGATCTTCGTAGACAAAAAAAGATTGACAGGTCTGTGAAATGTGGCATTGAAATTTCCTTCATTGGCCTCAAAGAAGCTATGGCATGTTTGGTCACAACAAGGAGAGTGTTCTCTTAACTCTGTCATCTTTCTAAAGCAGGGGGGCGGGAAGGGGTGGAGTGGGAGCAGGGCCTGTGGTAGAGCCAAGGGTTGAGCAGTGAGAACCGCCTGCCACATTGGAAAGTCGTCACCTGTAGCTCCAGCCCCGGAGTCGGTGCCTATACAAGGAGCCACATATTAACTTCTGAAGAGTTGCATGTGGCTCCGGAGCCACAGGTTGGCCACCCCTGTTCTAAAGAAATACTTTGGAGGATTCCAAAAAGCGTATGAAATCTATCAAAACAGCCCTATTATCTGACATTGCGTTTGATATTACCAATTTTAGGACTAGGTTCCTTCTTTGTAATACCCTAGCATGTGGACAATGTGTTGGGGCTTATTACATGAAAACTACTTTTAAGAGAAACCTTGTTGCAACCTCTTTTGTTGGGCTTAGACTACTTGAGGTATGCCTACACTATAACAGCAGCACAGCTGAAGCTATGTCCCTGTAGTGTAGGCACTTACTACAGTGACGGAAGGGGGTTTTATGTCACTGTAGTAAATCTGCCCCGTTGAGAGGCAATAGCTAGGTTGATGGAATAATTTTTCCATTGACCTAGCTGTGTGTTCACCTAACTACTTTGCACAGGGCATGATGTTTTTCACACCCCCGAGCAATGTATCCAGGTCAAGCTAAATTTTAGGTGTAGACCAGATCTTAGAATCTACCTTCTTCCAAACCAGGCCAATCTGTCCGTTTGTTACATGGTAGTATTTAGAAATTAGATCAACTACCATTCAGTGAAGATGTCCCAGAATCTCCTTATAAGAGCAATAGACAGTGAATCCTTGCCAACTCAGAGGGACTGAAATACTGTTATTTCTCTTGGGCTGTCACCAGAACCACCCACTAGGCTCTGCAATCATTCAGATAGGATATAATTGCCAGTAGCCCACATCATTTCCTCTTATTCTCCTGCTCAGTCTGGTGAAGAAAAGCAAACAGATCATCCACCCATTCAGAATTTGCTGGACATAGGGAAATTTCCTACTTGTGTGAAGGTTTCCAGGGTAACTAGTCCAGATTCATCATGGTCTCCGGCAAACAGATGTGTTTGTTCAAAAGATGTTGGATGCCCTTTAGAATTGAAGAACCAGACTGGATCTAATCTTATCTGCTCTCAACTGATCCCTCTGGAAGATAGTTTAACAGATGGATTCTCAGTCTCTTTCTTACACTGTCATGTTAGGAAATAGTCCCTCTATACTGCATGTATTCCATAGATCTAACAGAGGTTTATCTGCATGTTCTACATCTTGCCACCAGTGGGTTTTCCATATCTGCAATCCAGGGTCAACACCACCAATTTGTGGCATTGCCTTTTCAACCTTTGGCTATTCCCCATGAACAGCTTAACCTTTCAAAGAGAGATAGAAAACATCTACATTTACCATTGTCTTAATGACCTAGCTAAAATTAGTTTGTCCAAAGACGCAAGGATTCACCTGACCTGGATGTTTCACTTTCATCTTGAGTTTTGAGATACATTTAATATGAATGATCTTTTCTGTCATTTCAAGACAGCCCTTATTTCTGTGTCAACAGCAGATCTCTAGCTGTGGGTGGGAGAAAGGGAGTGAGCCTGGACCAAACCAATGTATTCAGCCTAACTGCCTTTGTGGATGGCGGGTGAGCAAGGAAAACCAGCTGTCAATGCTACCATTACAACAAACCAACTGCAGGTACAGAAAACACTTTCCTTTTTAAGGGCAATTTTTATTAATTCACGAGTATTTCTGTAGCACACATCACCATGATATTAGAGTGTCTCAGGAACACTAATGAATTCAGACTCCTGGCATTTTACAGATGAGGAAATTGAGTCACAGAGCTCAAATAACTTGCCCAAGATCAAATAGTAAGTCTGGCTTACTATTACAGAACTGATAACACTGGTCTACAATTTTTGAGAAGTCGTCTGCTTCAGAGATAAAATGTGCTATTTATTATGTATTTTGATGTGCTGAATTCAAATATGACCATTAAAACAACTGATTGGCTACTGTTTCTAAGATATTTAAGTTTTTACATTTTATGTCTATGTATATTGTGTAGATAGTAGAGTTTTAATCCTAAATTGTAAACCTAGGTCTTTTCATGTGTTTATGGTTGCTTTACATGATGATATTTCACCTGTCCTGTTTATGTAACACTTTAAAAATCAGCAAAAGGGTTATATAAATAAAATTTATTATGAAACAAAAGGCAAAAAACTATTATGTACATAGTTTAGTCCTATTCAGTGTTTACTCGGCGCTTCTTGGCTTGTCTCTTGTATTCATTAAATGGAGCATCTCTTGTCACTGTCCAGCAATAGTCTGCAAGCATTGATGGGCTCCATTTGCCCTGATAGCGTTTCTCCATTGTTGCAATGTCCTGGTGAAATTGCTCGCTGTGCTCGTCGCTCACTGCTCCGCAGTTCGGTGGAAAAAAATCTAGATGAGTGCAAAAAATGTATCTTTAGTGACATGTTGCAACCAAGGCTTTTGTATGCCTTGAGGAGGTTTTCCACCACCAACAACCTGTAGTTGTCTGCCCTTCCCTTTATAACTCACTTATCCTCCGCCATTCCTAAGTCTAGGGTCATATATACTGACCCAATAGCATATCTTGAAAACTAGAGCCAATCAACAATTTTAAGCATCATTTTCGTTCTCAGTGACCCAGAATTAGTAAAGTTTGACTACATTTATTTCAGAAACATTTTGGTTGTAGAGCAGTGTAATGGAAGACCATTCTCATGTTTCCCAGTTCTGTAACCTAACCTGAGATCTTTCTTTAGAACTAAAGGCATTTTTCACCGAGATGTTCCAGCAGTAGCATCCAGCATTGTGAATTTTGTCTTTCTCTCTCTCTCTCTCACACTCTGATATGAATAAAGGGAAAGCAACAATAGTTAAGTTACACTCACGTATTATTCTGCAGGAGGAATTGGAATTCTGTCTCTCTCATAATGGCAGCAGAACCTACCCCAGCCGAGATGCATTCTCTGTCGGTTGAAGGTGTACTGGAGGAAGAAGTTTTGACAGTCTCTGTAAGGTGAAGACAAGGAGTTGCCTGAGAAGATTGTACTCTTTCACAGCATGATGAGCAACACTTTCAGTTCCCCCTTTTTTTTTTTTGCTTTTCTGTAGGCAGAATCATCAGTTTCACTGACCCCAGAAATTAGAACAGGAGAGCAAACTATGCTGTGTAGGTTGCTGTAATGGTATATTTTAATTCATACTTAAATTGAGAAGTATGATGTGACTTAACAAGGTAGGCTGTTTCATTTTTAACTATAAACTTAGCAGCATTTCGGTGTACTAACTTGGGCATAACTGATTGGAGCCAGATGTTCTCTTTATAGGAAAGTTCTAAGAGCACTTCCCATCTGCCTCCATCCTGCCCTCATAAGCAGAAAGTTGACAGTGTATTCCACACATGATGTATTTTGTCTCTGGTGTTACAGTAATGGGAACTAACCTACCAGTATAGAACAAATTATTATTCAATTTTACAATTGCCTTGTAGTAGACCTGAAATGGCTAAACTCCGTTGCTACCTATTACTCCATTATTACAACAACAACAACAAAACAAACAGAAACAAAAAAACCTGAATAAATCTATTGAATAAGTCAGTTTTGGAGGTAACTATAGTTCACTGAATCATCTTAATATTATTTTGGGGACAGACTTCCTGTGTGTTTTCTAAATGCATATGAAATATGCTGTTACTGGCATGCAGTGCACACACAACCCTAGTAGGACTGTGTGACGGGTTGGATCACAGAAACCCCCTTGGGAGCTGCCACCCGATGTGCAAAGACTACCCCTGCTTCTGTTTTCCCTGCCAGCTCAGGACTCCAGCACCCTGTCTTGCTGAGCCAGACACTCCTGTCTGGCTCCAGACGCAGACCCAGGGTCTGAATCACTTGTCCCAAAGCTGCAAGTTTACCTGAAAACAGCTCGCAGTAGCGCGCTTGTCTTTAGCACTCAGATGCCCAACTCCCAATTGGGTCTAAACCCAGATAAATCCGTTTTACCCTGCATAAAGCTTATGCAGGGCAAACTCATAAATTGTTCGCCCTCTATAACACTGATAGAGAGATATGCACAGTTGTTTGCTCCCCCAGGTATTAATACATACTCTGAGTAAATTACTAAATAAAAAGTGATTTTATTAAATACAGACAGTAGGATTTAAGTGGTTCAAAGTAGTAACAGACAGAACAAAGTAAGTCACCAAGCAAAATAAAATAAAATACGCGAATCTATGCCTAATCAAACTAAATACAGATAATCTCACCCTCAGAGACGCTTCAGTAAGTTTTTCTCAGACTGGACACCTTCCAGGCCTGGGCACAATTCTTTCCCCTGGTGCAGCTCTTGTTGCAGCTCAGGTGATAGCTAGGGGATTCTTCATGATGGCTTCCTCCCCTTCTCTCTCTCCTCTTCCCCCCTTTATATATCTTTTGCATAAGGCGGGAACTCTTTGTCTCTCTGGGTTTCCACCCCACCCCCACTGGAAAAGTACCAGGTTAAAGATGGATTCCAGTTCAGGTGACATGATCACATGTCACTGCAAGACTTCATTACTCACTTGCCAGCACACACATATACAGGAAGACTCACAGGTAAATACAGCCATCTGCAGACAATGGGAGTCATCAAGATTCCAAACCATCATTAATGGTCCACACTTTACACAATTACAATAGGCCCTCAGAGTTACATTTTATATTTCTAGTTTTAGATACAAGAGTGGTACATTTATACAAATCAGATGATCACACTCAGTAGATTATAAGCTTTGTAATGATACCTTACAAGAGACCTTTTGCATGAGGCATATCCCAGTTACTTACATTCACTTATTACCGTATTTTCTCTAAAACTATCTCAGTTACATTATATTGACTTATTATCAAGTTTTTATAAAACCATATAGACTGCACAACGTCACAGACTGGATACAAAAATGAGACACTACATAAAAGGGAAAAGTCTTCTCCAAACAGATATATTAGTTTCTCTTATGAAGAGGGATAGTGATGAATAACTTCTTCCCAGGAAGTGAGCGAACAGTTTTTTTTTTTTTAAATTGAGTTTAAAAAAAAAAAAAAAAAAGTTGAGGCATGAAAAACATGTTGTCTCCCAGAGCTGCCCTGAATCATCCTTGTATTGCTAAGAAAAATGGTGAGATGCCAGATCACAAAATAGTTACAGAATCAGTTCCTTGTTAGAAAATTACTTCTGCTTTTAAAAAGTCAAAAGCCAATTGTTAGGTTTCAAGTCTTTCTTCAGTTCCTAGCTATATGAAATCCACCTATAAAATATAATCTACCAGGTTAATGGCAAGGAAAAGGGCTTCTGGTTTACCTGTTTTAGAGAAGCAATGCAATGAGTCAGGTAATAAATGCAGGCAAAGTGGTGATTGCTAAGATGGCCAGAAACATCACAAGGCAGATTTGACCTGAGTTCAGTATTTTCAGCATACTCCTGTCACCTCCGGAGTAATAAATCTTGCCTGTCTTGGTTTAATATTGGCTTTCTCCTCCCCCAAGGCTTTAATGCAAAAGAAATTTCATCATTAGGGTTGCTTTTTGGCCTGCATCTCAAGTGTGTAGAAAGGGCCAATGATCTGTTGTACCATAGTCTTTTGTGACTATTTATGTGTTTGTCATTTGAGAAAGAGGCACAGGGAAAAGGATGGATCCTTTCCATCCTTTCCAGGCAGCAGGAGGCTTCACATGCCTCCTGCTGCCTCTTGTGTACTGTCCTTGTACAAGACACAAGGATATTGATTGTAATATAGATGACTAAAGAAATGACAAAAGAATTTAAAAAGTGCTTACAGATACTACAATCTACACGTTGCAAGGTTAGTGAAAGTTATAAATAATAAACAGTATAGATGAACCTAGAGCATTTTATTTAAAATATATATACTAAAGTAAATGTGACTTTTACCATCAGTTGAGGTCTTACTATCTGCTGAGGAAGCATTTAATTTCTCCTACTAGGGTTCTGACCCAGGATTCACTGAAATCAATTTGGGAATCTTTCCATTTTGGTCAGACACTAGGTGTATTTTTCTCAGATTGGATCTGTTTTCCAGATAGCGTGACAACTAAAAAACCCAAACCTTGGGTTTACAGTGCTCTTCATTTCTGTTTACACGTGAGTGGCAGGACTGGGGATTCAGGAAACCCGAGTTCTCTATTCCTGGCTCTGCCACAGATTTCCTGTGCGACCTGGGGCAAGCTGCTTAACCTCTCTGTAACTCATGTTTTGAATCTGGAAAATTGGCAAAGGGGTGGGGCTAGAGAGGATTGGGAACATTTACCCACCCCAGAAGGTGTTGAGGCTGAATTTGCTTGTTGTTAGAGCCCTTAGAAATTTTCAAATGGTAGGTGCTAAAGAAATGCAAACTATTATTAGTAGCAGTAATTCTGATGTTAGAGCAAAGGAACTTTTAACATAAACATTCTCTTCCTCCTGGTATTATGATGGCGTTTGCTGGTTTAGTATTTAAAAAAAAAAAAATCTACTGTCAGGCGCCCTTAGCTTCTTGGTATATTAGTAAAGTTTCCCTTCTTTATTCTGGAGTTACCCCTTTCTCATGCCTAATAATTACTGTAATACTTGGTGTGTGCTCACAAGAACCCTATGTCAAAATTGTGTTGCCAAAATGAATGTAGCTCCTCCTTGTCTCTGTAGTTTACCCCTCTTCGAAAACTGCTGAATACCACCTTGTACCAAGTACTTTTATCTGCTGGGCTTAGGTATAAGCCTTCTAGAGAAGTGTGCATAACCTTTTTTTTTTTTTTTTTTTTTTAATTCTTTGGAGAAGTAAAGCACCCATCCAAGGGCACTATGTACTTTTGACATACATTTAAAAAAAATCTAGTGTCAAGTGCTGTTCCCTCCTCATCCCCTCACACCCTTTGTTCTGTGAGAGATGGGAGAAACAAGTGTAGATTTCTGGTTCTTCACTGTCTAACACACCACTGATGGAGAATTACTGCAAGACAAAGGAATTTTGGGCAGACCTTGCTAAAATATTGCCAACGCATCATGGGGACTCTTGGAATGGCTTTAAATATTACACCATGTACTTGTATTTAAAAAGTCTAGCTTAAGATCATTTACCCCTCAAGCTGCCCCCATTCTTCTTGATAGTACACCTCTACCTCGATATAACGCTGTCCTCAGGAGCCAAAAAATCTTACCGTGTTATAGGTGAAACCACGTTATATCAAACTTGCTTTTATCCACCAGAGTGCGCAGCACCCCTCCCCCCCCCCCCCCCCCGAGTGCTGCTTTACTGCATTATATCTGAATTCATGTTATATCGGGTCGCATTATATCGGCGTAGAGGTGTATTATCTATTTCTGCTCATTTAATGAATCTACTGAAATACTGTTCACTGGCCACAGGAGATGAAAAGGCTTTGGGTGATTTCCAAACACAGGTCTGAAAACAGCTTGACTTCTGAATGTGCTTCAATTTATTGTTTAGCATGGAAATAAGGGCAAGATTCCTTAAATCTCTGTTCCTGAAAACTTGTAAATAAAGGATATTATTTATTCTGACTTTCAGCTCAGTGAAAATTGAGTTTTTTAGCTACTTCTCAAATAGCTGGCAATATAGAGGACCGATTTACAACAGCTAAACTTTATTGTAGTCTGTCTTTTTTTATATTATAGCCACTGTCCACATGGACAGGGACAGAATTTTGTCATTCAAATCTACTACATTGCTTAGGGACAGGGCCGACTCCAGGCACCAGCTTACCAAGCAGGTGCTTGGGGCGGCCACTTCAGAGAGGGGCGGCAATTCGGCGGATGGTCCCTCACTCCTGCTTGGAGTGAAGGACCTACCATCAAATTGCCGCCGCAGATTGCGATCGCGGCTTTTTTTGTGTTTGTTTGGCTGCTTGGGGCGGCCAAAACCCTGGAGCCGGCCCTGCTTAGGGACTGCTGTTAAATGACACAAACTGCTTTCTATACCAATTCACCATGTACCCAACATGCTGCTGTCACTGCACTTGAAGCCCATGCTACTCCAGAAAGAGATTTTGGAACAGAAACTGGCATGCAAAGGAAGACTGTGAATTCAGGATACTGTCAGGCTGGTGCATTAACTTTCTGCACCAGTGTTTTGATGATTTGCTATCCTGTAGGTGGTAAATTAATAACAAACTTCTGACAATTGAGGACATCAGAGAGTGTCAACAACCCAATTTATTTGTCATGCCTGCCCTTTTCCTTTAACTTCTGTTGAGTGTGTTGCAATACTGAGCGTAGAAAATAGCAGCCATAGAGAAATTGGCTTATTTATCCTGAGCTAATGAATGATTCATAAAGTGCCTTGTGATTACCAGTTTCCTTGTGTGCCATGCCCTGGGTTTATAGCTTAGTATGTCTAGTGGATTAGGTCTTTTTTGGAGACTGGGCAGAAGAATAGTTAACAGTAAGGACTTGCTTTTAGTCACCACTGTCTTCTGTATCAATAATTTACATGAATAAAGCCCAGCCATATTGAAGATTGAAGTCCCATCTCTGGTGTTTCTAACTCTTGACATACTAACGTAAGTCTCGTGATAATTTTTTAAATAAAGATTGTGAATTACTTCATAATTATACTAGATTAATTTACTGTTTCATTGTTCTGCTTAATTTTGACTGAATTAAAATTACGTAACTAAAGCGTATTTATGAAAGGATGGGTTAAAAGGCAGTAAAACTGTAAGATGCTCAGCAGTTTCTGCACCCTCGTGTCTTACATTTACAATACATTTAATGCTAAAAGACTTCTCATCTACAATTTGCTAAGAAGTAAAATAGCCAGTTGCTAGTCTGAGTCTGAGCTGTTGTCATAGCAACAATCTCTAATGGATAGGTTGATCATATTTAGCTTTTGCAGCCGAAGAGCACTGTTTAAACATCAGTTTTTGACAGATTTGCAGCATTTTTCTTTACATATAAATTGTGGTGGTGGTAGGCTTTGGTCCTAATTTAAAATGTTTTATTGTACGTGTGTGCTGTTAGATTTAACTGATCTATTTTCATCTAACAGGACTTTCGGGAACTTTGAACTCTCAGTATGTGTGATTCAAGATTTAAGACCACTTTTGAAAGAGCTAAAAATAAGTCTCAGGCCTTGGCTACCCTGGCACTGTACAGCGCTGCGCTCAGGGGTGTGAAAACGCCCCTCCTCCCCCGAGCACAGCAAGTGCAGTGCTGTAGAGCGCCAGTGTGATCAGCGCCTGCAGCGCTGCACGCTCGCAGCACTGCAAGCTATTTCCCTCGGAGTCGCTGCAAGCGACTATACTTGCGCTTCACAGTGTAGCCAAGGCCTCAGTGCATTAGATGGTAAACTGCTTGGTGTAAAAATCAGCCAAGAGTGTTGTGACAGCAATTGTGACAGCTTGGGCAAATACTGTTAAAGGTGGACTCTTCGGGATTTGCTGCGGATCATACATACTGTATAGATTAATTGATTATTGTCTTTAAAAAGTGAGCCTTGAGTTTTGTATTTGATCTATTAACATTTGGAAAATTTATCATTGGATTCCAGCATAAAAAAGTGCTGTCTCCATAGTCACTGACTGTAGTGGTGCTCCTATTATCTTGAAGTAGTCTTGGTAGCTTTGAGCTGTTACAGAATAGTTAATATCTGAATTTGAACACCATTCTTTTGGTTTCTAGGTTAACTTACTCATTTGTTGCTAGAATTGTTGTCCACATCACTCTGATACGAAGGAATGATTTAAACTTGAATCATTTTGGCTACCAGTGTGCAACCAAGGGTAGAACATGAAACTTAAAATATTTACTGCTAAATAGTTTGTGGTGCTTTCTTGGCCTTGTTATCCCTAAATTCTTTGTATTTGTTTGCATCAAACTAGGAATAATAGAAGTCTCTCAACGGATTTATTGACACATCTGAGCTGGGCACTTAATGGAAGAAATAAATAGGGACTATCAATTTAAAGAAGAGTTCTGATCAGATCAAGACTTAAAAATCTACCTTCCAATATTTGAACACTTCTTTGCCAGGGTTGTTAGTTAAAATGTACCATAGCAACAGGAGAGCAAACTACCATGTTAGGTTTGTGTGTTCTTCACTTCAAATGACCCAGATCAGTTGTCATTAAATATCTTGCTGGACTGGATGGTGCAGGGAAATGGAGTCTTTTTAATCTTCCAAAAACTTGCTTCAAATCCAGCCCAGATTAGTTAGTGACCAAGAGAGTTCTGTAGCTGGTTGACCTATATGAAGTCAATTGGTGATGTACCATCTCCAAATGCAAGATGTCAAAAACATCTTGCAATTGACACCATTGTTGGTATACACAATAGAGAAGTTAGCAACTGTGAACAGGTGTGGATGTTAGCTGTTCCTAGACGTGACTTGCTCCGGATTAAGGTTTTGAAATGTGTTGGGGCAGTGGAGTAGTTTGTACTGTCACTGCCTGTAGTTTCTGTGGAGACAGAACTTGAGTTATCCCTGCTGTCAGTCTGGCATACTTCAGACAGTCAATTAACTGCTCGTTTGGAATTTATTTCTACTTCTAGATAGCTTCTTTATAAATGCAACATAAATGCATTAAAGAGTTAATAGAATGCTGACCTGTGTAAATAGGTTTTTTCCTGTTCATAATTACTGTCCATTTCTGTATTTCAGGCAAAGTCGTGCATTTGTCACATGTGTGGTGCCCACCTGAACAGACTCCACTCTTGCCTCTATTGTGTCTTCTTTGGCTGTTTTACAAAGAAACATATTCACGAGCACGCGAAGACAAAACGACACAACTTGGGTGAGCCATCCTTCTGGAATCCCTCACTAGTCCTTGTAACCCAATGTTTGGTGGTCTGTGTTTTTGTTTTTGTTTTGTTTTGTCCCCCCCCCCCCCCCCCCCCCGGGCTTCAGCCTGTGGCATATACCACTAATTAGCTCCTTAAATGGGAAGGTGGTGCATCTAATGTTTATATTGATTAGACCTTTTGCACTACTATAAACTCAGTGTACTAGTGTAGCTTAAACTCTCATTATTTGTTTTCACTGCTACATAGATGCATTCCTTATTATAATTTAACTTTTCATGCTTGTAAATTCTTATTTCAATTGATGTTTCTGACTACAAGGATGAAGAAAATATTGAAGGAAAAAACCCCCCTGCAGTAACTGTTCTTGTTTTTAAGTTTAAAAAGCAATGTTTGTTTTTTATTGGTATTTCAGTTTTTATCTTAAATTTTTTACTAGGTAATATAAATGTGTGATCTTCTAATATTTTGAAAACAAAATGTCAAATCGATATTTATCATTACTTCCACAGTGAAAATTAGTGTGGTTATGTTCAGAATAATTAGTCTTAGATTAAAAACAAAACCGGTTTCTGCACTTCTGTCCTTGCACGATTTAGTCATGTAGTTAGATTAACAACAAGAAAATTGTTCAGCTGCTGTCAGAAGTGTAAAGCTGATAGTAGAAGAGCTTTCTCTCATTCTACTTCAGCGGCATCAGCAAAATGCCCATGAAGCTCAGATTCTGCAGCCTTTGCTCTTGAGTAATCTAGAAGACTAAAAATCCACTCTTATTTTTAGATAACAACTTGTGTTTGTAATCATGGTAGTTAAGAATGTTATTTTTGATTTTGTAAATTGAGTGAGTGAATGTGACATTGGAACATCAAGATCAAACTTTTTAGGGTTAGTTTTCTAACTATAACCACTCTCAATAATCAGGGCCGGCTCCAGGCACCAGGCAACCAAGCACGTGCTTGGGGCGGCACCTGGTAAGGGGCAGCCAATCTTGGGGGGGCGGCGCGGCGCTCGCCGGGGGGTGTGTGTGTGTGTTCCGGCAGCGCAGCGGTCGGTGGAGGGTGTTCGGCGGCGCAGCGCCCCGCGGGGAGGGGTTCGGCAGCATGGCGCTCGGCGGGGGGGTGTTTGGTGGTGCTCGCGTGGGGGGGCTTCAGCAGTGCAGCGCTCAACGGGGACTGTTCGGCGGCACAGCGCTCCGTGGGGGGCAGGGGCTGTTCGGCAGCGCGGCGCTTTTTTTTTGCTGCTTGGGGCAGCAAAAAAGTTAGATCCAGCCCTGTCAATAATAATCTTTTGTGGGCTCTTTCCCAAATGAAAAAGCATAATTTTAGTCAAGAAGTATTAGATTCCACATGCCAGACAACACTTACATCCATTTGAGCAAAACTTTATGAAAAAGCGAGGCAGTGGAAAATCAGGTTTTTTTAGATGCTTTAACCTGAAGTCTCAGTGAATTTGGCATATTTAAGATTGGTTTGCAACCCTGTATTTTCCCCTTTTATGAACATGCGCAGAAAGAAAGAGAATTATAGGGATGAAGGAAGTGCAGGTAACCCATGGGGGTCCATGCACTGCCCTAAAAAATGTTTGCTGCCATCTTTCAAGACCTAGTGATCTTCTCCACCACTAAGATTCTAGTTATATTGGACTGTGAAGTTACTGCTGGTTTCCCTGTACCATAGTTGCAGTTATTCTGTTGGAGGTGTGCATTACAATGACATACTATTCTCCTGAAGCAGGACTACCTAAAAAGAGGTCCTTTGCCTTGTATTTACCTGACTAATTCAACCTGACTAATTGACGCTGAGTGTTGAACCTCAGTATCTAGAGTTCAGCAGACTAGTACAATGAATGACCAGCTGCTTTTGGGCAAAGGTAAGAAAAATACAGAATTTTTTTTTTAATATATAAAAAAATCTGGGACTTTCATGTTGTGCACCAGCAAAACTGATGCAATCCTCACTGATTCTGACATTTTCTGTTTGCAAAGTGAACTTTTTATTTATTTATTTATTTGGTTATTTAAAGAGGAAAAGAGAACATTGAATTCTCCTGGATCCTTAGTGGCATTTCTGTATTTATCAGAAGAGCACAGCTTTTTGTTTAAAATAGAAGATTATTCTACTTATACATTTATTTTTCATAACTGTCCTTATCCTTTAGGATTTAAGTACTTTTCTTCAAAAAAAAAGAGGCAGATCTAGGGAGCAGAGATTAGCTGTGGACGCATGCAAAATGTGCTAACACCCTTGCATAAAAACATGTATAATATATGTAATTATCTCACGAGACACTAGTTTTGAGTCAGCTGACATTATAAGGAAATAAAGCTAAGTTAGAATTGCACTATGCCCCACAGATGGGGAGAACGTCTTCATTGTAAATAATGGGTTTAAAAAAATATTTTGAATGTTATGTATTTGCTATTAAATATTTTTTATTGGACCAACTTCTGTTGGCAAGAGAGACAAGTTTTAGAGCTTACACAGAGCTCTTCTTAAGGTGACCCGAAGAGGAGCTCTGTGTAAGCGTGAAAGCTTCTCTCTCACCAACAGAAGTTGGTCCAATAAAAGGTATTACATCACCCACCTCGTCTCTCTTATATCCTGGGACCAACACAAGTACAACAACACAGCATGCAACATGTATTTGTTACATTTTCCACCTTCTGCCTTACTGCCTTCAGCATTGTTTGCAAAATCCTCACAGGGTGAGTATTTGACAATGTGTCATTTTCTCTTATAATGGCTTATTATGCAAATGCCCTACCTATATGTTTAATAAAACTATTGGTCTGATTGATGTAAGTGTTGTTGAAAGGAGTAACTGGAGGTGGTTTCAAATGTAAAAATGTAAAGCCGACGTGGTTGAATTATCCATTGTAAACCTTTGTTCTGCATGGATCTGACACTGGATCCATGTCTAGCATTTTTGATTTAGGGTTTTCTGTGCTCATATGCGTGACGTACTTATTTCAAGATTTTAAATTAACAGCTTAATTTTACTGGTGGTAGAATTACAGGAGTGTAAAATAATTGAAATTGAGAATATTTCCTATAACACAATCCCATTAACAACTCTTAAAAATAATTTTACAAATGGTATCCCAAGATAACTTAAATCATGTTCTTAAAATGCTGTATGGCAAATTACTATATAGGGCTAATAATTGGGGGAGAAGAAAATTAAAATGTACAGACAATAGAGGAAAGCAAAAAAAGTCTAAGATTCTAAATCAGATAATAAGGCAGAGGGGACAGACACTTGATGGCTGTTCCAGATGGTATGAGCTATGCAGGGTAAAGGCTTGAGCATCAGTACTGGTGAGATGATGTGACGGAACAGAGAAGAATTGAGGAAACTCTTCCTAAATGATTAGAGTGGGACTCCTGGGGTGGACTTGAGCAACTCCATGGAGTTATTAATTTAAAAAAAAAAAAAATCTACATGCAGATCTAGAAGACACACAGATAATAATTAATTGACCATCTAGAGTTTTGAAGTCAGTCTTTTAAAAAATAAAACAGCGGCTTGCTTTTCTTAAAGTCAAAACTGATAGAATCAAGCTAGAAAGAGCTATTTGATTAGGACCATCACCTCTGGGCACAAAAATAAGATTTTGTAAGGGTCTGTATGTAATGCGATAAACAAAACATCCTGGAATCTGCAAGAGTTATCAAAAATTTAAAAGGAAAGCAATATATCAGGATCATATATCAGAATCACATCCCCAAGTTCAATAGGAATGAGCTACATTTACAAGAGTAAGGCAGATCCTTCATTCCGCAAACATCAGATTCATTCATTCGCCTCTACCTAACCACTTTTAAACTATTTTATAAAGGACAGAATGTTTTTCTCTTTCCCTCCAGCAAACAATGAAGTATTGAACACTCCAACAACAGAACAATCTACATGAGTTCTAAAAACCAAACTGTGACTTACAAAAACAAAACATTTTGTTTTAAAAATAATTTTTCTTCCTCTGCATCCTTATCTCCCTTCTTACTATAAAATGCCAAGCATATGCTTTGAGAGAGTGAGAGTGGGAGGAGAGAGAGAAAGTGTGTGCGTGTGTGGTGGTGCACACAGTCCTTTAGAGCTTGAGAGAAAGTTTAAGTATGGGTTGACAGAGACTTTAAGTCCCTCAAACCCTAAAAGAACCAAGAATAGTAATTCAGAAACTGGGCCAAACTTCTGGCAGGGACTCTTTGTTTTGGTCGTACAGCAACTTCCACAATAGGATGCTGGTCCATGAGTGGGACTCCTGGGTGCTATGGTAATACTAATAATAATTAATAAACTGCACACTTTGTATTGAATCATAGAAGATTAGGTTGGAAGGGACCTCAGGAGGTCATCTAGTCCCACCCCCTGCTCAAAGCAGGAATAACACCAACTAAATCATCCCAGCCAGGGCTTTGTCAAGCTGGGCCCTAAAAACCTCTAAAGATGGAGATTCCACCACCTCCCTAGGTAACCCATTCCAGTGCTTCACCACCCTCCTAGTGAAATAGTATTTCCTAATATCCAGCCTAGACCTCCGCCACTGCAACTTGAGACCATTGCTCCTTGTTCTGTCATCTGCCACCACCGAGAAAAGCCAAGCTCCATTCTCTTTGGAATCCCCCTTCAGGTAGATGAAGGCTGCTATCAAATCTCCCCTCGTTCTTCTCTTCTGCAGACTAAACAATCCCAGTTCCCTCAGCCTCTCCTCATAAGTCAGGTGCTCCAGCCCCCTAATCATTTTTGTTGCTTCCATTTGTCGTTCTTGTAGTGTGGGGCCCAAAACTGGACACAGTACTCCAGATGAGGCCTCACCAATGTCGAATAGAGGGGAATGATCACATCCCTTGATCTGCTGGCAATGCCCATACTTATACAGCCCAATATGCCGTTAGCCTTCTTGGCAACAAGGGCACACTGTTGACTCGTATCCAGCTTCTCGACCACTGTAACCCCTAGGTCCTTTTCTGCAGAACTGCTTCCTAGCCATTCGGTCCCTAGTCAGTAACAGTGCATGGGATTCTTCTGTCCTAAGTGTAGGACTCTGCATTTGTCCTTGTTGAACCTCACCAGGTTTCTTTTGGCCCAATCCTCCAATTTGTCTAGGTCACTCTGGGCCTTATCCCTACCCTCCAGCATATATATCTCTCCCTACATCTTAGTGTCATCCACAAACTTGCTGAGGGTACAATCCATCCCCTCATCCAGATCATTAATGAAGATGTTGAACAAAACTGGCCCCAGGACTGACCCATGTGGCACTCCGCTTGATACCGGCTACCAACTAGACATCAAGCTGTTGATCACTACCTGTTGAGCCTGACGATCTATCCACCTTATAGTCCATTCATCCAATCTATACTTTTTTAACTTGCTGGCAAGAATACTGTGGGAAACCATATCAAATCCTTTGCTAAAGTCAAGATGTATCACAGACACTGCTTTCCCCATATCCACAGAGCCAGTTATCTCATCATAGAAGGCAATCAAGTTGGTCAGGCATGACTTGCCCTTGTTCAATCCATGTTGACTGTTCCTGATCACCTTCTTCTCCTCCAAGTGCTTCAAAATGGATTCCTTGATTTTTTTTTTTTTTTTTTTTTTCCCCCAGGGACTGAGGTGAAGCTGACCGGTGTTTAGTTCCCTGGATTTTCCCTCTTTCCTTTTTTAAAGTTTGGCACTATATTTGCTTTTTTCCAATCGTCCAGGACCTCCTCCAATCACCACGATTTCTCAAAGATCATGGCCAATGGCTCTGCAATCACGTCAGCCAACTCCCTCAGCACCCTTGGATGCATTAGATCCGGACCCATGGACTTGTGCCTGTCCAGCTTTTCTAAATAGTCCTTAACCTGCTCTTTCACCACTGAGGGCTGCTTACCTCCTCCCCATACTGTGCTGCCCTGTGCAGCAATCTGGGAGCTGACCTTGTCTCTGAAGACCGGGGCAAAAAAGCTTTGAGTACTTCAGCTTTTTCCACATCATCTGTCACTAGGTTGCCTCCCCCATTCAGTAAGGGTCCCACGGTTTCCCTGACCACCACCTTGTTGCTAACATACCTGTAAAACCCTTCCTGTTACTCTTTAAATCCCTTGCTGGCTGCAACTCCAATTGACCCATTTTGCTAATTCACATGGACATAAATTATAGCTACAATTTTTGCTAATAGAATTGGAAATTTACTCCAATATTATCACGGAACAAGTGTGTCTTTTAAAAGCTAGAAAGACAAAATTGAGTTTGATACAGAATTTGAACAGTGGCAGCACATACTCTATGCAGTACCATGGACTTCTTGGTTGAGAAATGATGTCATGTCTTCCCCCCCCATTTACTTTGATAAGAGGAATAAGACAAGAATGTTCATATTTATCTTTACTGTTTTGACGTAATGTTAGAACCACTTATTACCTAAGTAAGATTTCACATATTTGGGTAAATACCTAGACTTATCTGGGTATTAACATTCCAATTTACTTTAAAGAAGCAAAAGATAAGTAGTGAAATGCTGATTTAACAGATAAAAGCAGATTTCATGAGATGGGTGTCTTTTGTGAGAAGAAATTTATAAAAAATAGACATGTTTACCCAGAGTCTTT
The DNA here is from genome assembly GCF_013100865.1 of Trachemys scripta elegans. NCBI lineage: Eukaryota > Metazoa > Chordata > Testudines > Emydidae > Trachemys > Trachemys scripta. The sequence goes on along the minus strand of NC_048307.1, from coordinate 7,979,595 downwards.
AATAAACAAATGTGTCCTAAGAGATTTGAATACATATTTTTATTAAATAGAATTTAAGGATTTTATATAGCAAATTTTATTCGTAGAGATCAAGGAGGCTTTGTTTTTCCCACATTAAATGTTATGTTTAATAAGCGCTCTTCAAGTATTAAACTAAACTGGAAATAAGATACTACAGTTATAATTTCATTCAACTTGAGTAGTGTTTTGCATATCAAACCTATTTAGGAGTCTTGCTAGGTTGTAAAACAACCAATATCTTGAAAGGATTAGGAAACCTCTACAAATCTGGAAAAGTGTTTTAAAGGGGGAAAATAAAGCAAAATTAATAGCCTTTACTGTGGCTGTCTACCACTAGTCCATAACCCTAATTTTCCTGTAGGAATGAATAGTTCAGTATATTAAAAAGGCACAAAAAACTATTTCATTATTAAGCTTTCCTTCCAGAAAATAGCTTTATTTATTTTGAAAATAAAGAAAGCAATAATATCAAGGTGTCAAACCCCTTTTTATTTGTAGGCAGAATGCTTTTAATGAAATATCATTATATAATCAAAAATTGATCCATGTTGTTAAAGCAGGAGAATGTTTGTTTTTATATTTCAGCATGATGTAAAGTATTAAAAATAATATAAAAATAGTTCATGTACCGTACCAAAAGTGTGAAAAAAGCTAGAACATTTCCAGTTGCACAGGACTCTTAAAGATATATAAAAACCTTCACACACTAACAAGTAATGCCCCTGGAAAATCATACATAAATTATATGTATCACCATATTTTATGACATGATTTTAATATCAAATATTTATGCTTTTATTTAAAAAGAACATTGTCCAATTATGTATACATTCACTATTTTCAGAACCAAAGCTGGCTCAAATTTGGTTTTGTAATGGAAGATATTTTTCATGTAGATATTTTTTGAGATGATTATGTGCCTCTTGGTAAAATGGGATAGGCAGATTAATAAAACATGGAAGCATGTAACAGTTTTTCTTGACCTTGTAAAAACTATTCTCTAAACCACTGAACCCACAGCAACTATCTCTACTTATATTATGTGGAAACGATTACCTGCCCATGGAACAAATTGCATTTTGCTTCCTAGAAGACAAGGCAACTTTTGAAGACAAATAGTTCTGTGTACTGATTACTTCAGAAATCAGCATATTGATTTACTATTTCTTACTGAAGAAAGTTGGTTTAAAATACTGGATCATTCATATCTGTCTCCTTTCTTCTTTTACGTAGCTGTTGTAGAGAAGATTAACTTAGGCTCTAGAAGTCCCAAGTATATTTTAAACAGGGGTGATGGAACTAGGGATACTGGGGGGTGCGGTAGTACCCTCCGGCTTGAAGTGGTTTCCATCATATACAGGGTTTACAGTTTTGTTCAATGGCTTTCAACACCCCCACTGTAAAAATTGTTCCAAAACCACTGATTGTAAATATTATTTTTTGTAACGGCATTCAAATTTATAAACAAAATTTTAAAATGAGGGCAATATGAAAATGTGTATCTGATTGATTTGATGCTGCTAGTCTTTTGTTGATTGAAGTGGTTGTAATTCTGTGTGAAGATGTGCAGGAAGTTCAGTGTTCACTGAAACATTGGGAGCTGGGTTATAGGAAAACGCTAGAGAAGGGAGTTGAAATAGAATGAGGGGAGAAAGACACAACTACAGTAAGGGTGTGTTTTAAGGCATTTGAGGTAGCATTTTAGGCCAGGATGCTACAATGATGGTAGTCATATTTACTGCCATGAGAGAGAGGAAAAGCAGTTCAGAGTCAGGGGTGATGCCAGATTTAGAGGGTAAAAGAGGACGTAGAGAGGGATAGAATTGTGCTTGAGGACTCTCTTGGTGGCCAAGAGAAGCATATCAGTCTGTGTCAGGGTGTACAAGATTTAATCTGAGAGAATTTTAAGGTCTGTGATGAGCCCAGGATTAGATAACTACCCTCAGGGCAGCAGTACAGATTGCTGTAATAATCTATATATAAAGGTTTGTATACGTCTTTTGTGTACGAAAAACTCAGAACTACAATGCTAAATGAAGGATATCAATAAATTACTTGCCTGAATTTTTTAAGCTTTTATTTATAGGTACATGTAAATAATATCTTTTTATATTGAAAATGTCCTAATGTTCAAGAAGAGCAATATTATTAAACTCTTTAAAAGGCACTGTGTGTCTAACAAGTTGCTGCTGATTTATCTGATTATTCTGGAAATCGAAACCTTTCAGGTCTGTGATGCAGAAAGTGTTGGTATCCAGAATAACTAAATACATCTTCTGTTAGTTTTGTAAGACGCACGATCTAGAAATGGGCTGGGGTAGAAGGTGCTTTTAGGGTACTCTGCCCAAAGGACGTAGACTGTCTACAAAAGGGGGAGAGCTGAGTTTAACACATAACAGAATTAAGTGGGGTTAATCAGTGGTATATTATTCCCATTAAGGATTCTGTTGCTGTTGTATACAATGGCACAATCATACACAAACATCTTACGCATAAAGACATTTGAACACGTTAAAAATTCAGAGAGCACGACAGGTTTGTTGGCTTCTAAATTCTGAAGACTGCTTTTTTTTAAAATGCCATTTTCAGTGTTTAGTATTGCAATTACAGATGAAATCCAATGTAAAAATATTCTTATAGCTGTACTTTTGGTTGATGCTACTGCTACTGTTTCCATGAGAAAAGGTGTCTGGTCGGCAAAAAAGGGCTAAATGCTTAAAAACTTGAGAATGAACAGGAATTATTTTAAAGCACTTAGGCCATGTCTGCGCCACAGGCATTATAGAGGCATAGCCGTGGCGCCATAGCTGTGCCAGGATAACCTCGTCTGCAGCAACAGAAGGAGTTTATCTGTCTCTGTAAGAACACCACGTCCCCAATCCACGGTAGCTGGGTTGATGGAAGCATTCTTCTGCTGACCTAGCTCGGTCTGCCTCAGAGGTTAGGCTGGCATAGCTATGGTGCTCAGTGTTGTGGATTTTTCACACCCCTGAGTTGCCCTAGCTATGTCAACCTACATTTTAAGTGTAGACCGGGCCTTAGTGACTTTTTCTGAGCCAGCATTGGTCTCCATGGAGACTAGCAGGAATTGCAGACTTAATCACAGTTCTAAGAAGTTGTGTAGATTTCAGCTGCAACAACCATCTGAGCACTGAAAAATTATGATTTTGTAAATATCAATACAGTCTTTGGGATCCCACAGGATCTTAGCACTCTTACAATGCATTCCTTACTATATCTGTTGTCTGTTTCCCCAGGCATTATGAAGTGGATTATGAAGTCCTGACCAGTGGCTACAGCGATACCTGTACTCTGACCTTTGCCTGCCAATCTAATGCCTCATTTGACAATATTGTACTTAACTTTAATACATTCTATGTCCGTTGTTTATACAGAGATAAACAAGAGAGAAGATTATGCATAGCAAAAGAAATTCTGCCTTTTATTGTTTTCTGCATTGCATTATATTTAGCATAGAGAAAACTAATAGCATAAAAACGTAATAGGTTGATATTTTCACTAGTTGATGCATTACTTGTGCAGTACACAATTTTTGTGCAAATGAAAGACCTTTAAAAGCTGTATAAGGAGCACCCACTGCTTACCTCTTTATGAAGTGGAAGTTCCTCAGGACAATGTTTTAACTATCCTTTTTTCTGTGGAAGTCAAGATACCAGTTTCAGCACTGTTTTATGATGAAATAGGCATCTTCCAATGAAAACTTTTTTTATTTTTTTAAATAATGCATAGTCATGAGGATGTGTGGCTTGGGTAGCACCACAAAGATAGCACCAGAAATGGTGCATGGAAAATTGAGGAGTTGTCAGATAGTTAAAAGGGGCAGAACTCTATCCTTGGTCTTTGAGGAATTTGGGAAATCAATCCAACAAGGTTAATAGAGTAGATCTCTAATTATTGAAATTCAGCTGTTCAAGAAAAATGATTTCTTCTACTGTGGACCTGGTTATTTCAGGAAGATTTTGGAATGAAAAATGAAAAGAGGGTTTTATGGTAGCAGTCTAATACTTTTAGAATTCTTGGCTTTAACATTGTTTTACCCCATTTCACAAGATTTTTCTCTTCATTGCCCTTTCTAAAGGCATATGCATAATAACTTTCACCTGGGTCTGAGGACTGACTAAAGAGGATTTCCAGCAATGTTTCTAACAAAGGGGGAGGACGAGAGAATTTTCATTGAAATTAATTTAGAGATTAATGTTAACACTCTATGTTGATCAATCCTGAAAATACCAAATATCTAACTAAGTGCTAGTACCTCTCTCAAGCAATAATTGGAATTTTCTGTTGCTTTTGCATTCTGATTAACCCTCTGTGGGGATAGAGGTTTTGAATTCTAGAACCATAAATTTGAAGGAAACATATTTTAAAGTGTGTGGAAAAGCTTATAAAAGATCAAAAGAAGAGCAGGGAGGTAGTGGGTTAACTCTTTACCTTCTGATCATGGCTATAATCATATGTGAAAATAAATCTGGTTTCAACTTACTGTTTTGTGGCTATTTCTATATATCAGAGTACCACAATGTAATTTTTGGTGCAAGTGGTAGTCTACACAAAGGCTCAGGACTTGGAGACTAGCTGAAGATGTCAGGACTGTGGTGCATTAGCAAAGAGGTTGAAGAAGGAACACTTAAATATTGCCTGTCCATTTAAAAAGTAAATGCTACTTCAAACATGATTTCTGAGTTGAAAGTCAGGTCATATTAGAACATATTCATTATTTAACAAGTTAGATGTTTTTTGTTGAGAAACTGGTAATAAGAATAGCAAGTAGAATAAGCTTACGTAAGGCTGGGGCCCATGAAGATGTGTGTTGGGGGCGGTAAGTTTGGAGGGGGAGCTCAATCTTGAAAGGGTTTAATTAAAAGTCTGGATTGTCTTGATTCATTCTCTTGTTGTTTACAAAACTTAACTGTCTCTTAAAATGGATATACTGGTTGTGTCTCTACATATTACATACAAAAGATCAACATTAAAAGAAAGCTAGGTAGTTTGCAGTCATGAACTAGGAAATACCATTTTTTTTGGTTGCCTGTGCAACTTTAATTCTGCCCCCTTGTGCATCCAACCTGTGGACTGAATAAGGCAGGGGTCCAGTGGAAACAATACTGTTTGATAATGTAATTAAAGATTGTATAACCATGCTGCATGAGGGGCCATAATTAAAATTGTTCTCAGCGCAGTGTGTGGGGTGATGGTGTAGTGGCCAGCCCACCTCTTTAGAATATTCATGTTCAGTTATTATTTTGCAAGCTGCCAAGTGTTGTGCAGTTATGCAATATAATCTGGTATCCCAGGAACTCATTCCTGCAGTGAAGCCTGAATCTTACACAGTTGACAGAGATGTGGGAAAGCTGCAGGCATTTGTCTGCAGTTGTGCCTCTTGGCCACCTGGTACTGCTGTAGCTCTGAACTAGTGGACAGGCACCATTTCTCTTGCTGTTCCCCCTGCTGGATCTCAGCCAGGAATGATCGCTCAAGAGGAGGCAGAGGCAGCCTGTCACCGGGTGCACGGCTGACCCTCTTCTTCTGTGCCCGGTTGCCCTCCCAAATAAATCCAGGGAGACTTCAGCTCTGTGCAACATCCATGTCCTTCATTCTTTAAGCGTTTTCCCACCACCAGTGTCCAACTATATACAGTCCTTACAGGTTTCTTGCCTACCGCAGGCTGGGTCAGTAACCAGCTAGAGGGCTTTCACCTCCCTCCCTCTCTCTGGCTGCCTCACTCCTTCTGCCTCTTTCCCAGCCTTTATAGCTCCTGCCTATCAGGCTGGCAGGTGTTGCCAATCGCCAGGCAGACATGAGGCTTTTCAGCCAGCCCAAATCTATTCCCCTTGATTGGGGCTGGCGTGGCAGGGGCTGATTAGGTGTGTTTGCAGCAGCACCCTGCCACACACCTCCCCCTTTAATCCTCTGTCAGGCATGGCCTTGCTCAGCCCCGCCTCTCTCTGCCTGGGAAGTTATTCTGGGGGAGCCCCTCATGCCGGTGGGGGTCCCTGGGCCCATCTTTGTGGGGTTCACTCATCCCTCCACCCACAAATGGTACACTGGGAAGGGAGTGGACTGCCCCACAAGTCTGCAGTGACCCAGGCGTCCTTACACCAGTCACAGCCTCGGGTGTGTCATCCCAGCTGTTCCCCTTTCCTCTCTTGGGGGGGGGGGGGAACTAGGGCTGAGGTGAACCTCGCCCAGGCTGCTGAGTGCCTTGGGTTCTGGTTCCCAGCCAGCGAACTTTGGACCTCCCTATATGGGGGTCCCACCTTCAGGCCCTCTGCCCCTGGGATCTCCTCCCCTGAGGATTCTAATCCAGGGTGCTCCTTTGGTCCCCCTTCTTCTGCTCCTGTGCAGTCTCTTTCCTGGCTATGTTGTCTAGGGTCTAGATCCCCTTTTCCCTTGGGCTGTGGGTCCTCCCCCTCCCTGGGGTCCACCCACATAGGGGGTCTTACCACCCTGCTTTGGGTTACTTCCCCTTTTTCTCCCAGTGGGTCTCCTCCCCGTACCTTCCTTCCCTTTAGGGATGGGTGCCCAGTCCATCCCTGGGATTATGGGGTAAGGTAATCCCTCTACTACCCTCACCCATTTCCAGGTGGACCTGCCCCAAACCTCTAGGGGCACCTGGGCCACAGGACAATACTCCCTATCCCCGTGGATGTTTTTGAGTGTCGTCCTCTCTCCGGGGAAAAGCCAATGTGGCTTTACCAACCTCTGCTGCACGAGTGAGCGGGCCAAGGCCGTGTCTACCAGTCCCCTCTGGGGTTTTCTCCCCATCCGCACGAGGATGGTGGCCAAACCACGCCTCTTCTTCCGCCCTCCGCCCCCCCCCAACCTTCAGTCCAGGCACAGATCTCAGCTATGCCACATTCCATCACTGGACAATCCTGGCTTTTATGTCCTGGTCTCCCACAACGCCAGCATACAAGCTGTCCTGGGCGACTAGGGGCTCCCTTTGTCTCCTCTCTCTGTCTCTCTACACTCTTCGTGGGGGGAGGGGGTGTCTCTGGGTCCTGAGGTATCGGACTCTCCCTGGGAGGGAGTCTGCCTCTGCATACTCCTCCGTCAGCTTGATTGCCTGGCAGGTGGCGCCAGACCCAGACTCGCATACTCTCTGGGAGGCCCTACACAAACTGTTCCAAGATCACCTGGTCCATGATCTGCCCCACCGTTTGGGTGTTGGGCCGCAACCACTATGTGGCCTAGTCCGTCAATTTCTGGGCAAAGGCCCGGGGCCGCAGCCCCCCACATCCACCTGGCCGACTGAAATTTCTGTCGATACTTCTCAGACAAAAGCCCCATCCGGTCTAGGATGACAGCCTTCATGGTGTCATACTCCCTGGTTATGCATCACTCAGGGCCATATATGCAGCCTGTGCCTCTCCGGCGAGATATGGGGCTAACCGTAGGGCCAAGGTTGCCCTGTCTCATCCGGCGCTGATAGGCACTTGCTCAAAGGCGCAAAGGAAGGCGTTGGGGTCGGCATTGGAGCCAATTTTACAAAGACCCAACTCCATAGTGCAGGTGCCATCTCCCCCCACACCGAGGAACTCACTAGTTTCTTCAGAAGTTGTTGCTGCACCCCAGCCTGCTCTTAATAAAGTCCTCTGCTGCTCGGCCAGCCAAGTGAGTAGAACCTGTCTCTCCATCTGGTGGGATTGCTGGAAGGCCTACAGGTTCTTCTGCATTTCCTCCTGCTGCTGTGTCTGCCGTTGCAGGGTTTACTCCATCTCCGGATTGTCAAACTGTAGCTCAGGCACAAAAGGATCCCAGACAAGCCCCCACATGTCATGGGGTGCATGTCCAGCCCCTCCCAAATAAGTCCAGGGAGACTTCAGCAACACCCAGATCCTTTATTCTTTAAGCATTTTCTCATCACCAGTGTCCAACTATATACAATCCTTACAGGATTCTTGCCTACCACAGGCTGGGTTGGTAACCAGCTAGAGGGCTTCCACTTCTCTCCCTGATTGACCTCTCTGTCTGTCTGTCTGTCTGTCTGTCTCTCTCTCTCTATCTCCGTCCTTCTGGGTCCTTCCCAGCCTTTGTAGCTCCTGCCTATCAGGCTGGTAGATGTTGCCAATCGCCAGGCAGATATGAGGCTTTTCAACCAGTCCCAATCTATCCCCCTTGATTGGGGCTGGCGAGGCTGGGGCTGATTAGGTGTGTTTGCAGCAGCACTCTGCCACACAGCCACATAAGGTGAGAAGCCTGATACTCGCCCCAGGCTGTGTTGTCGTCCCCCTGCAACCAGTTGCACCAGGCGCCCACTCAACTGCCCCTCCCAGCATCATCCAACACCTGTTCCCAGCCACCTGAATAGCTCCCCTGCCTTAAGTGAAGGCCTTTTTTCCCCACAAGAGCCACACTTGCCCACCCATCTACCTCAGCCACAGCTGCCATGTTTTGTGCTCTCAATAGCCTACTGTTGCTATTGTGGCCAGGTTTTGTTGACCATAAGCTTAAATGTGTGGTTATATAAAATATGCAAACAGCTCATTAAATAACTTACATAAAATGTCACACATGCAGCAGCACAAAATTGGACGGCTATGATTTTGGCATTCTGCTAAAATTTTCATGAGGGCTACAACAAGATAAAGAAAATGGTGACTTTTTAAAAACTCTTTTGCTGAAACCTGAGTGAAATGTCATAGGATAAAGAAAAGGTACTTCTCTAGCCTGAAGGCCTTCTCTCTGTTGAATTTCAAAAGCTTGCTGCAAACAGTGGAATTAGAGGTCCTTTTAATTTAAAAAAAAAAAAAAAAAAAAAAAAGGCAAGAATATTTTAAAATGAAAAGTGTTAGGCAGCCTAAATATAGGGGTTATGTAGGGGTCACTACAAGCTCCCCCTAGAATACACTGTGAATATAGTGTGTATGTATATACTATACACATACATGAACTTACATTTTAAATTAGGTCAGGAGAGCTATCAGTCAAGAGCTAACTCTTCTGGAATATAATAAATTATTTAAAGCCTTTCAAGAGACCACAGTGCCTCAAAATAACTCACATTTAAAAACATCTTTTTGAGTCAGGCTTTACAATCAGTACTAGTATATTCTTACTTCCCTGTGAACGAAAGCCTTTTCCCCCCGGTTTTTAGCCCCCTCTCAAAATGCCAACCCAGTAACTTGGATTCATGTATAGTGGTGTGGTAATTTAAGTTGGCATCAGAAGTTCAAATGAGGAACAAATTTGTTTTGTGTTTGTGTTTATAGCACAAGTACATTTAATCTTACAAATTAATTAAGGCTGGCAAGTGATTAATCGTGCTGTTAAACAACAATAGAATATCATTTATTTTAAATATTTTTGGATGTTTACTACATTTTCAAATATATTAATTTCAATTACAACACAGAATACAAAGGGTACAGTGCTCACTTTATATTTATTTTTGATTACACATTTGCACTGTAAGAAATAAAAAAAAAAAAAATTCAGCTCACTTCATACGAGTACTGTAGTGCAATCTCTTTATCATGAAAGTTGAACTTACAAATGTAGAATCATGTACAAAAAAAACTGCACTCAAAAAACATAACAGTGTAAAACTTTAGAGGCTACAAGTCTACTCAGTCCTACTTCTCATTCTGCCAATCACTAAGACAAACGAGTTTGTTTACATTGATGGGAGATACTGCTGCCTGCTTCTTATTTACAATGTCACCTGAAAGTGAGAACAGGCATTTGCATGGCACTTTTGTAGCCGGCGCTGCAAGGTATTTACACGTCAGATATGCTAAACATTCGTATGCACCTTCATGCTTCGGCCACCATTCCAGGGGACATGCTTCCATGCTGATGATGCTTGTTTAAAAAAATGTGTCAATTACATTTGTGACTTTACTCCTTGGGGGGAGAATTGTACGTCTCCTGCTCTGTTTTACCGGCATTCTGCATATATTTCATGTTATAGCAGTCTCAGATGATGACCCAGCACATGTTCGTTTTAAGAACACTTTCAAAGCAGATTTGACAAAATGCAAAGACGGTACCGATGTGAGAGTTCTAAAAATAGCTACAGCACTCGACCCAAGGTTTAAGAATCTGAAGTGCCGTCCAAAATCTGAGAGGGATGAGGTTTGGCGTATGCTTTTAGAAGTCTTAAAAGAGCAACACTCTCTGATGCGGAAACTACAGAACCCAAACTACCAAAAAAGAAAATCAACCTTCTGCTGGCGGCATCTGACTCGGATGATGAAAATAAACATGCGTCAGTCTGCACTGCTTTGGATTGTTATCAAGCAGAACCCATCATCAGCATGGAAGCATGTCCTCTGGAATAGTGGTTGAAGCATGAAGGGACATATGAATCTTTAGCGCATCTGGCACATACATATCTTGCAACGCCAGCTACAACAGTGCCATGCGAATGTCTGTTTTCACTTTCAGGTGAGAACAAGAAGCAGGCAGCATTATCGCCTACAAATTATAACTAGCCTTGTTTGTCTGAGTGATTACTTGACCAAGAAGTAGGACTGAGTGGACTTGTAGGCTCTAAAGTTTTACTGTTTTTGTTTTGAGTGCAGTTATGTAACCAAAAAATAAATAAAATCTGCATTTGTAATTTACACTTTCACGATAAAGAGATTGCACTACAGTACTTGTTTGAGGTGAATTGAATAATACTGTTTTTTGTTTATCATTTTTACAATGCATATATTTGTAATCAAAGATAATAATATAAAGTGAGCACTGTGCACTTTGTATTCTGTGTTGTAATTGAAATCAATATTGAAAATGTAGGAAAAACATCCACAAATATTTAATAAATTTCAATTGGTATTCTATTGTTATAAGTGCAGTTAATCGTGATTGATTTTTTTGAGTTAATTGCATGAGTTAACGGCAATTAATTGACAGCCCTAAAATTAATACAAGTATCAAAAATACAAATTAGTTAAAACATCACTTTGGAATGACATTTTCGCAGAGAGAGAAGAGTGACAAAAATGAGCTTACCATTATGCAGTGATGAAGAGCGACGGGGTGGGGTGGGGGGATAGAAAGGGGTGAGGCCTTGGTGGTCCAGTTACCAATATTTAGAAAGGTGGCAACCCTAGTAGCTACTTTATGATCATTTGTGTGCACGAATACCTGATTTCCACACCATTCCTGGTAAAATTGCAAGCAGAACATGGGTATGTGTTCGGCTCATGTAATCGTGCAACTCATTGAAAATCAGGCCTTAATGTACTCCCTTGCCAGGCAAATGGAGTATATTAATGGGCTTGGTTTCAAAAGCCTTTACATCTTTTGTAGCTTATTTCTTTAGTCCAGAATAAAATATTTGTCAAGCCTGTTTGAAGTCTTCTAGAACAGTAACAGTTCTTGCAGTTCTACACTGAAATAATCCTTTGAAGTAGCTTAGCTTTTATGGCATTAAATTCATTGTCCAAAATACGGTGTCATTAACCAGTGACGCATAGCCACAGTTTTGAACTACTATTTCTTTCACAAGGCAGTCTAAGAAGTTGCACTCTTCTTTTCTCTCTGAGAAAATGTCATTTCAAAGTGATGTTTTATTAGACTATGGGATCAAAGTCTTTGTAGTTGGGGGAAGAAAAACTTGTTTTGCTGCTGTCTGTCAGTTGGCCAGTGGCCATTGCTGTACACTTGATTTAAAAAAAAAAAGTCGGGGGGGCATTGTATGCTGCTGAAATGGAAATTAAAGGGCCAAGTTAAGCAGAACTGATTTTTTTCCTCAAAAAAAATTATATTACTGTCATGTTCATCCTATTCGAAATGCATGTGCCTATCAGAAGTAAACTGAAATAAGCATCTTTTTTCCCAAGCAATACTCAACCCCAATCTAAGTATTCAAACCCCAAACTGGCCATTTAACATTAAACCTTTTATTTGTAATCAAAGTGACAAGATCTGTCCAGAGAAGCGCTTGTGTCCCCCAAATCAAGAAGCACTAGGTGGCCTGTCTACATGATAATTACAAGAGTTCAAAGACACTGTGGTGCAGACAGACCCTTAACTGTATTCCATACCCAGAGATATTCAAAGTTTAACCCGATTGTAGAATATAGTTAAGGTCCACTTTATGGCACGCATTGCTGAATTGTGGTCCTAGTTATGAAATCATTTCAGCATATACTTAATGAGTGATTTCTATGGGTGTGCTTAAGTGTTTTCTTGATTCTTAGCCTAGATCTCCGGACTGCTGTTGCTGTAGTGTAGACAGGCTCATAATAGCTATTAGGCCCCAAAGTGCCTAAAAACACAGAGGAAGGCAATACATAAAAGTAGATAAACTAGAAATAAGCTGTTTGAGGATTTATTAAAAAATTGAGATGGAGGACGTAAGGGGTACCCTAGGTCTCTTCCCCTCCCCGCAAAGCAACAAATATCAGAATTTAGGATGCCCATGCATCTCTTCTCCCTTGTGGTGATGAATTAGAATATATTCGTAATCGTATACTATTATTTCCAGAGGAACTGCTGCCTCATTCAATGCCTAAGTTGAATGATATATAGTGAATTAGATGGTGGTTAGTACCTCATTTGCAGTTACCCCGTGGTAAATTGAAGTAGCTCTGTTGAAACTAATGGACTGACTCTGATGTTTACAGGGGCATAACTGAGCAGATTTGGGACCTCTGCACAGGTTGGATGGTGAGCAGTGCATGGGACAATCCTAGAATGTGGAAGATAGAAACTAAATAGAGTTCAGCCACTTCATTCACTATGCATAGTCTTGGAAGGATTAGTTTTTTAAATTGGTAAGCATCAATTTCACCGTACACATGCAAACAGCAAAGTCATCAGTAATCATTGAGATTTACAGGTAGGCAAAAAAAAAATGTAAATGCTACCTGAGCACTTGAGATCGATTTTTAATATTTAATTAATATATTTGTTTGACACCTGATATTGACAATTTGGGTTTTAATGGTTATGAAAGAGTTTAATGGATGGGTGGTGGTTGTTGAAGTTGTGGTGGAAATCTATGAGGAAGTTTAGATTGTCTGTCCAGTGGATGAAAATGTAATTGATGTACCTCAGATATATCATTGGTTTCATGATGCATTTGTGCAGAAATTCTTCTTCAAGATGGCCCATGAGGTTGGCAGATTGGGGACCCATCTTAATACCCATGGCTGTTCCCATGGTTTGGACAAGGGGTTTGTTTTTAAAATTCTACGTTTTTATGGGTGAGGGTGGAATGGATGAGTTTGTCACTATGTTTGGTGTAAATATCTGAGTGTTGTCCATTCTCTTGTAAATATTTTGAGGCAGGCAGCAGTGCTGTCATTGTGAGGCATGTTGGTGTATAGGGAGGTGCAAGGATGGTGTTCTGAGGAAGATTGTTTAGGTTGTGGAGTTTCTGGAGGAAGTTGGTTGTGTCCTGGAGGAAGCTGGCCCTTTGTGTGGTGAGTAATTTGAGGATGGTTTAAATGAGTCCCAATATTCTTTCAGTAAGAGTGTCATGGCCAGACACAATGGGTCTGTCTGAGCTCTTTTGTTTGTGTATCTTGGGAGGCATGTAGAAGTTCCCTGGGATAGGTTCTTGGGGGATGAGGTTGTAGAGGTTTTTCTTGGAGATGTTTGGAGAAGGATTTGATGATACCCTTAAATTCCTGGGTTAAATTGGGCTGTGGGGGTCTTTTGAGTTCTTTATAGTAGGTGGTGTTGGTCAGTCGGGCTCATTAAGGTAGTCGTCATGGTTGAGGACTTCGATGGCACCTGCTTTATCCACTGGTTTGGTTACTATTTGGTGGTTCGATTTCAGGGACTGAATAATTGTTCTTTTGGTGGTGGAGAGATTGTGGTGGATGTGATGTGTGCTAAGGATTTCACAGTCAGTTGTTTTTTCCCCCCGGAAGCAATCAATATAATGATCAAGAGTGTGGTTTCATCTGCTATGGTGTGTCCAGTCAGATGATTATTTTTTCTTGAGACTGTCAGTGTGGACATGGGTAATTGGTGGTGGTGTTGTCTTTGTTGTGAAAGAATTCTTTGAGGCAGAGGCAGCGGAAGAATTCTTTTAGTTCTCCACATGTTAGTATGGTATCAGGTTCTGTGGTGGGGTGGAAGTTCATTCCCTTGGAGAATACAGATAATTCTGCTCTGGTTAGTCTTGATAAACTGTGTGGTGTCATGTAGTGTCCATGTGGTGAGTCCTGGTGTCTGGTTTCTCTTGGAGGTGGTTGTGTAGTTATTGTAGTTCGTTTCACTTTTTGTTTTTGTTTTGGATGGCTGTCATCAGGGTTTTTTTTTTTTTTTATAGTTCTGGGTTTCTTGCAAGATTTCCAGGTAGGTTTCCTGATATTTTTTTTTCCCCCAGTGTGGGAACATGAATGATTTCTTGTTTGAGGTGGTCCTTTCTGAAGTATGTGAGGTACAGTAAGTGGTTCCTCAATTTTTCTGAAGTCCTTCTGCAGAGCTGTTCAGCATATTTGGAGTTTTATGTAGAGGCCAGAGAGTTATAGATGGTGAAACTTCTGGGTATGATGGTTTGTTTCTTGCATGTACTCAGAAAGTAGATGTTGCTGTTAAGTTTTGCTTCCTTTTTCTTTGTATTGTGGAGTTTCCATTTCAGATGACAAAATTTGCATACAACAATGGAAAATATCAGTGTTGTTCCCAGGATATTAGAGAGACAAGGGGATGAGGTAATATCTTTTATTGGATCAACTTCAGTTGGTCAGAGAAACAAACTTGTGGAAAGGTCACAGAGCAGGTTAGTGGCAAAGCTGGGAACAGAACCCAGGTCTCCTGATTTTTATCAGTGCCCTGTTCACTGACCACTTTAGAGCTTACACAGAGCTCTTCTTCAGGTGTGGAAAAGGAACTCAGAGTGTCACAGCTAAATATGAGATGGGACAGATTGTTTAGCGTAAGTAGTTAACATATATTTCAAGGGACCATTTAAGGTGAAGTGGCCCATTATCATCTCATCAAGTGCACTAAATGCCCCAATAACATTGAGGATGAAATATATATATATATATATATAATATATAATGACAATGAAATGAGACAATCACTAGGCTCTTGGGTGACTTCACGCAGAAAAATGATAAAAGACAAGAACACCAGTGGGTGAACACTTTTCATAAAGCGATCAAGCTATAATTTGATCTCTCAGTCCTCCCTGACCTCAAAGGAAACCTGCACAACTTAAACCCCGACTCCCAGCTTCCTCCCCACCCTACTCCCATTTCACCTTGAATGGTCCCTTGAAATATGTGTTATCTACTTAAGCTAAACAATCGGTTCCATTTTGTATTGTTGAAATGTTGAAAGACACAGAAAATATCTAGTGGTCCTGACAGAAGAATGGGATCTCCAATTGTCATTGAGTGGCTTTCTCCTTTTAAAAATGAAGTTTATTTGAGGCCTTACCAAGCATAGAATTGATTTTAATAAGCTAGGTTTTAAAAGAAAGTTTTACAGAACTAACAAATAAAATTTAATGAGAAAAATGTGGATTGTCACCATTACCTGAAGGCCCAGAATAACTGGCAGCCTGAGCTTTATTAAACCTTCTTGTGTGTTTAAACCAAGTCAAACCTTTAAATCCCTCTTAAACAGCACTTAGACTTGTAGGGATTGGGTCCCTTTTGTATGTAATCAGTGTTAGCTCATATTTAAGATAAAGGCCAACTGATCTGAATATTGCTTCTAGGTTCTTCTCTATATAGTTTATTTCTGATGTTTTTTTTTAATGATTTTGGATCAACATGCATTTTTAACAAGCTTAGTTTAGTTATGTTTATTTTGATGTTTTCAGTGGTAGATATAATGGTGTGGAGTCCTGGCTTTAAAAGAATTAAAAAGAAATTGGGAGGAAGGGCAGTGAACTGCTGTACCAGTCAGTTTACTGAGAAATCTGACAGATGGTCATCAGTCACTGAATGTTAATACTCCGGATGTCTGCAGTGTTGTTGTAGCCATGTCTGTCCTAGGATATTATGGAGAAGGTGGGTGAGGTAATATCTTTTATTGGACCAACTTCTGTTGGTGAGAGAGAGAAACTTCCTAGCCTATACAGAGCTCTTAAACTGAAAGCCACAAGCAAACTTTTGTTTCTCCTCTTTCCCAGGAACTTCCAAACAATCTAGGATTATATCAAGTCTGTACCCATCAATGTTCAATCCATAAGCGGCAGGTGAACCCCCACTTTGAGGAGGCTAGCCCACCAGCCCCACCCCTTCTGCCCGAGGTCCCATCCCCCCACACGCCAGAGCCCCCAAATCTGCCCACCCATAACAGGAGGAGCCCTGAGGGCACTCCCCCCACCTGCAACCAGAGGAGTCCCGGGGTGACCAGCCCCCCCCCGCAACCTCCCCCCAAGTGCTGGGCCAAGCTGCTCCTCCCCGCCCTCCCCCCCGCCCCAGGCCAGGCCAGGCCAGGCCCAATGTCAGGCTGAGTTGAGCTGCTTCCCTCCCGCACGGAGCGCCAGGCCGAGCCGGCAGCCCCAGTGCCTGGCCGAGCCGTTTCTCTCCCCCACCAGACCCCTGCGCCTGCTGCTTGCTTGCAGCGTCCCTCCTCACTCTCCCACCCCCAAGGAGAAGCGAGTGGTGAGTACTGAGGGGGGAGGGGTGCAGGTAGGCACTGGGCAGGCGGTGGCAGCAGCAAGTGGTGGGGGGAGGGCCCTTGGGGAAGGGGCTGGGCCACTATGGCCCAGGTGTCCCCTGGTCTTCCCTGGCCTATTATACCCTCCACCCATGGTTCAATCCCAGGTACAGCAGTTTGAAGACTTAGGTTTTTTTCATAGGCTGTAGGTCTGGTGACAGACAGTTTTTTTGGCAAAGGCTGAAAAACATTGTTCCCCAAGCTCCAATCTCAAATTATGTGGCAAAACAGTTGTCCTGCTTGTGTGGACAGGGTCAGCTGTGTAGCAGTTGTAAAGTTTCATACACCGTTTACATTATTGTGTAGCTGTAGACCTAGGGAGAGCCTCAGTCTGCTTCATTGGATTTTGTTCCTACCATTTAATTCCACAATTCTTAATATAGTCAGACTGACTGGAGGAAGGTGAGTTTTTCAGTAGAGAAAGAAGCAGGTTTTTAATATTTCTGAAAGCATTACTATAGCCTATAAAAAAAGAACTTGAGGGACAATGCTTGTTTGAAATGAGGATTACACAATAATGGCCATGTAGCACTGACATACTCGTAAGTGAACGGTTGCTATAGAAATGGGGTGTGAGTGTGTGTTTGTGTGGGAGTTTGAGCATTTCAAAAACAAAACGTTTTTTAAAAATGTGTGTGTTTGTTTTGGAAGATGCTGAAGGCGTGTTTATTGTAACTCCTATTGCTTTTTACCTTGCAACTTCATTGTAAATCAACGCAACCTTAATTAGATATATATTTTAAACCCTGTTAATAGAATGTGAAGGATGGATGATATTGTAATTTTAGTATTGTCAGTTTAATCACTCTGGTAATAGGCTGGGGGCAGTATTGAGCTTTCAAGTAGATTGTTAACTTGCAAATGATGATGGAAATTTGCAACCCCCCCCATCCCTGTGGGTGGTGTGAGAAACCTTGCCAACAGGACACCCGCCATATCTTAACACTTAGGCTGGGGCGGGGGTGGAGGAGAAGGCCGTCAAAAGTTTTACTTACCTTTTGACTATCATGAAGCAGATTTCTGATTCAATTAATATATCAGGTGGATCTGTCTACAAGTTTAGATTCCTTTTATGACTTACTGTGCTAAAGGTCTGAGGTTCACTCAGTCAGCCTGAGAATTCTTAGCAATGATGCAAAGTGTTTCCAAGCCTCTCAGCACTAGGGAGGGAAGTAGGAAGAAGGCCAATATGCGCCTATCATTGTGCTAATACACCAAATCCTCAAAATGTGGGGTGAAGTTTGGATTGTCCTTCCCAATGGATGTCAGAGCATTGTTATTCAGGAGGCTGGTTAAGGATAACACCTTAGGTGAGTTTTGGGGCATGTTATTAGACTAAGCATATTTTGTAAAAAGGTTACCATAATTAAGGCTACGATTTAGTCACAGGTATTTTTAGTAAAAGTCATGGACAGGTCACAGGTAATAACCAAAAAGTCACTGACAGTGACCTGTCCATGACTTTTACTAAATACCCCATACTAAATCTTAGGTGCTGGGGAGGAGGTGCTCTGGTAGTTGCTGCTGCTCCTGGGGGTGGGGGACAGCCCGGGGCCTTGCCACCACTGCTGCTCCTGGGTGAGGATGCCCCGGGACCCCGTCGCCACCACTCTGGGCCAGGGGGCAGCCTGGGGCCCCACCACTGCTGCTGCTCCTCCAGGCGGGGGTGACATAGGGTTCCGCTGCTGCTCCCGGACCGCTGCTCCAGTCTAGCGCCCGGGACCAGTTGCCTTGGGCTGCCAGAGCAGCGGCCAGTGCGGCTGACCCCAGGACCCACCCCTGTGGCTCAGGCAGCCCTGGGGTCAGCCACACCAGCTGCAGCTGCGGAGGTCACGGAAAGTCATGGAATCCGTGACCTCCGTGAAAGACTCACAGCATTAACCATAACTACTCTTTTTGTCTTTCCTGTCTGTAACAATACTGGAGGCTCTTGATAGAATGAGAAGGCATTGATTTAGCGTTAGTGGTGTTGTTTTGGTTCTCTCACAAGTTTATCAGTTATATGAGAACTTGGACCACAGAAACATGAACATTATGGCTTTTGTTCTTACATTGGATGTGGAGAGAGCTACATTTTTGTATTTCATAGTTAGAAATAACCAAGATCCACATAAAGTTAATAGCTGCTTGACTTAATTCATAAAGGGGAGATTTTGCAAAGGAGAGATCCATGGCTCATGCCCACATTAAAATTTTGGTAGCTACTCCAATCAAGATGGACCCGTTATATATGCAAAGGGAAATAAGTTCTTTGAGGCATTGGTATGGGCTCAAATTATTTTTCTGAGGGGAAAGTTTTATTATTTATTTACATTAGTGTCCACTTTGTGCTAGGTACTTTCCAAACATTTAAGAAGGACAACAAGCTCACAATGTTAGCTTTGTTTACCATGCAGGCAGAGGTACACGGTTATATCAGACAAGCATGTCCCCATATTTTCATGCTATATTAGTGATGCCTGTCCTTTAATGTAGTACTTTAAACACCAGAGGGAAATAGAATGCAGATAATGGTGTTTTGAACAGGGATGTTGGTGGAGTAGGTTTGTTTCAATGCTACCTTTAACTATATTTGTTCCTCTTGGGTCTGAAAGGCACAGGCCATACAAATGCATTTGAAGCTTCCAAGAAAAATGAATATCGTTAATCATAGAACGAATGAGGTCTGCGATGCAATAAAATAAAATATATGATACGATATTTTTGGCAATGCCTACAGTGACCCAAAAAGTTTAGGGAAAAATGATGAAAATTTTCCTGGTTTAAAAGTGAAATATTTTATAGATTTGTAACACATTGTGATTTGGGGTTGAAAACCACTCCTTGAAGCCTGTTTAGGTTGGTAGGTTTCCTTGTTTTGTTTGTTTGTTTGTTTGTTTGTTTGTTTGTGGGGGTTTTTTTGCTTGCAAGGTAACTTTGATTATTATGGAGTTGCTCAGCAAAAAACCCTCTCAGATGTGTATCTACCAAACTGAGTATGTATCAAACACATTTTTGAGGCTATGGTAAAGCATATAATTGGGGACAGAGGTGTGGTTACATCTATACATCATAAAAGTGTCAGTAAATTTTCAATTCTATCTCTGTTGGGCCTGATCCCTCTCTGAGCTCTCTTCATTAAAGGCCAGAGTAACATGTTTTTACCCGATATGCAAATATTCATAATTAGTTTGCAAATCACACTTTTTTAATATTCATTTTTTCTCTTCTGTGTTTCATTATTTTACCGTCTGCTTAAAAACAAATAACTTTCCAAGAGGCATTCCCTGACATAAACCCAAGTGTTATCTTGCTGTGTATATTATGCAGTACATGAATATAAATAGTACTTCACAACACAAATGGAGTGGTCACGGTTGATGTGCAGGAACATACACTGAAACTGGAATGATAAAGATTAGCACAGCCCCCTGGTGAAAAGATAACACACCTCTCTGTGAAGTGGTCCATGTTGAGTTGTACAGAGCCAGTTTTGTTGAGTTTCAGTAAAGTATCGTGTGACCTGAATGCATGGAAAGACTTAGCAGGATCAGATCCACTGACTCTGAAGTGGTCACCTTTGCTTTTTTACACATTGCAACCTAACTCCCACAGTCTACCTGTTTCTCCCTTTAAACATTGTGATGGGGACATCAGCAGATTCATTTGGCAAAGCAAAAAACTCATGCCTGAATGCAACACTTTTGTTGGCCCAAAGAGGAAAATGGGGGAGCCAGGATTGGCCTCCCTAAATTTAATACTTAGGGTTGCCAAGCCTCCAGGATTGTCCTGGAGTCTCCAGGAATGAAAGATTAATATTTAATTAAAGGTTATGTCATGTGATGAAACCTCCAGGAATACGTCCAAGCAAAAATGGCAACCCTACTGACGTCTGAGCTGCTTTCCTTCAGAACTCTCCAGAACTTGGGGAGGGAGGTGTGTGAGACACACAGGAATGTTCCGTGTGTGTGGTGGGGCCTGGGCCAGTCTCCCCAGGGGGTGGAGAGAGAGAGCCCCACCAAATCCGTCTCTGCCACCAGCCCAGCTCTGCCCTCGCTCCCTCTCCACCCCGAGGCCTGCTCCACTTCTAACCCCAGCTCCTTCCCCCATCTTCAGTTCTGCCCCCAGCTCCACCATCAGCACAGATTCCTCTGCTGAGGAAGCCTTGGCTGTACATTAATGCTGGGAGGGGGAGGGGGAGGGGGACGAAAGATTCAATTACTGTTGGGGGGGGGTGCAACAGGAAAAGTTTGGGCACCACTTCTCTAAACTGTTATGAGTTGTGTACATAAAGGTGTGCTAGGAGATCAAGTTGAGGATCTTGTCAAATGTAGTATTATCAAGTTGGGCTTTTTGTTCTAAGGGGGAAAATGTTAGTATGGAAGATATAAAAAATACTATATGTTGGAAAGTTCCTCCTTTTCTGTATATTAAAATTCTGCACCTTGCCTGCACTATTCCGAGTAAACCTGAATTTAAGTGTGCAGCTATTCCTTTTGCGACTCATCTAATAGCACTATCAAAGGCTTTGTTTTGCATACTTACTGGGTTTTTTTAGTTGTATTCTACAAAAATAACAATTTATGGGACGCATGGGAGAATAGTCCGGGTATTACATTCACGAAATCTAATAAAATAACCATCTGGAGGAGGGGAAAGCTATTCCTCTATAGGATTTACAATATATTACTCTTTTTTGTGTCCATGCAATCAGCTCCACATACTTTCTGCCCCTTCTGTTGGAAGGGCTGTGGCCAGTGCAAATGACTTCTGCACATATGGTGGAGTAGAAGGTGAACAAAAACTTTATACAACATAAACACAAAAAGCACTAATTGATAACGTTTGCTTTATTTTTGAAAACAAAATATGTATTGATTTTATTTGAAAATTAAGTGGCAACCAAAGAACAAATTGTCTGATATCTAAGAAGAAACAAGTTTTAAAGTATCAGAGGGGTAGCCATGTTAGTCTGTATCCACAAAAACAATGAGGAGTCCGGTGGCACCTTAAAGACTAACAAATTTATTTGGGCATAAGCTTTCGTGGCTAAAAAACCCACTTCTTCAGATGCATGGAGTGAAAATTACAGTTTTAAAGTGTTTTTGATGCTTCAAATCCTGCTGTTGTAATGATCAGGGCCCAGAAACAGTTGGTATGTGCCCATACATTAGCTCAACACCTTTCTGACATCTCTCCACCCTTGTCAGTACCAGCTGGTCACTAGTGCAAAACTTCAACACTGCAGCTGTCTGAGACTGCATAGGTCAACTGCTTTCATGCTATTACTAGCATCTGCCAGTAGAGGGAGCATCACCAGAGCCACATACAAGTATGGGTGGTGGTTGTGCGGAAGCCGCAGTATTAGGATCTGCTACAGGCATTATTTTCTGCTCTGGTGGATAGGGCCGGTGCATGGAAGTTTCGCCTAGGGCGCGAAACTTCCTTCCCCCCCCCCCCCCGCCCCGCGGCCGTCCCCCCCCCCCCGGGGCCCCCCCCCCCCCCCCGGGAGCCGTGCGGCAGCTCCCCTCCCCCCCGCTCTGAGGCACCTCCCCCCGCAGCAGCTCCCCACCCTCCTGGCCCAGGGAGCCGTGCAGCAGCTCCCCACCCCAGCTCACCTCTGCTCTGCCTCCTCCCCGAGCACGCCGCCCCCGCTCTAATTCTTCTCCCCTCCCAGGCTTGTGGCGCCAAACAGCTGATTTGCGCTGCAAGTCTGGGAGGCGGGAGAAGTGGAGCGGCCACTGCGCTGGGAGAGGGAGTCTGAGCCACATGTGTCAGCGCGCCGCCGGCAGCCCAGCCCAGGAACGCTGTAAAAAAAAAAAAAATTGGGGGCACTGCTTTTTGGCGCCCCCAAATCTTGGCACCCTAGACAACCGCCTAGTTTGCCTTAATGGTAGCACCGGCCCTGCTGGCGGAGGGTTGGTTGCAGTAGCAATAGTAGTAGTAGGAGGTGGTGTTGGTACTGGAGGAATGGAATGTGTTTAGGAAAGGAGAGCTTGGTGCCTGTCTGTAAGTAGCTTGGAAGCACCAGAGCATTCCCTGAAGCCACTGGAGTAATAGCAGATAAGCCAGGAGGAGAAGCAGTCCAGGAAGAGTAGAGTGCACACTAGCAAGGAACCTGAGGCACTGATGCACCCAGCTAGGTTCCAGACTGAAATAAGACATTCTGTCTAGGTGCTTTAGTTGTGGGTGGAGCTGTGGTGGTGGGCAAAGCTTTGGAGAGTAAAACCACCTATTTTTTCCACTCTGGCCCCTGACGATGATTTGATGCAACAAAAAACAATTTTTTTTGTTCATTTGGGAAAAAAAACTGTAATACACATTTTTTACAAATGCTTAAAAGAAGTATTAAAAAGTAACCCTAAAATACTGCGCTGTTGATGTGCATACATAAATTCAGCTAATGCTAATTAATGAGTTGTGTGCTTGAAGGGAATAGACTTAACTGCAAAGAATGTGAAATCATTACAGTTAAAATAGCATTAATCTCTAGTTTTTGATTATGTATATAAAAATAGTCTGACCTCATTGGGAACTGTAATGGAGAAATTTATATCACAATGCCTTTGATGTGTACACTGGCAGCTGAAGAAATGTGTAGCAAGAGAACTCACATGGTTTAACAGTGTAGGCTATAAGTATTCGTTCCAATGGAAATAGCTTATTTTATTTCCATAGGGTTAGGGTAGGCAGATAAATTAATGTGTAAAAAGAGGCATAGCAAGTAAGTTGAAAACCACTAGCTCATTTTGAACCTTAAATTATTTGCCAATTAAAACTTTTTATGGAAGATAAAGTCCATTATTTTTAATAGTAATATTATAACGTCCTGTCCTTCCATTCTGTTGTAATGAAGCATGTATGTTTGAGCTGTTTCCTTGGTACTTGAGATAATTTACCCCAAATCTATCATAATCTTGTTAATGATGTAAAGTATTGGAGTATGTACAACAGACTTTGTACTGTGCACATAGGGGTGCTGAAGGAGGACTTGTCTTTAAGAGCTCTTAATCAAGCATTGGAATGATTATGGAATTCTTCCAGCCTGGTGGTTCTGTTGTCCATAGTTTTTTATTCCATAGATTTCTTTCTCACTCTGCTCTGAATGAGTGGTGTCTCCTCAGTACGGATGTCTCCTGCAGGATTCCCTACTGGCTTTGGTACTTTGGCACCCAGCTGTGTAGAATCAGATCGTTGACAAATATATAACTGCAAACAAACTCTCTATGTACTACATGACTATTGGCCCTAAAGATAGTTTGAATATATAGTAAAAGCTATGCTCTAGAAACCGGCATTTCTGATATCTCCCAATACAAATCTTCAATAGGGTTGCCAGGTGTCCAGTTTTCCACCAGAACACCCAGTCGAAAAGGGACTTTGGCGGCTCCAGTCAGCACTGCTGACCGGGCCATTAAAAGTCCAGTTGGTGTGGGATCAGCAGGTTTCCTCCTGGCTCCACATGGCTCCCTGGAAGCGGCAACATGTCCCTGCTGTTCCTATGCGGAGGAATGGCTATGGGAGCTCTATGCGCTAACCCGGCCTTCCTCGAGCACTGGCTTCACAGCTCCCATTGGCCTGGAACCATGGCCAACGGGAGCTGTGGGGGCTGCACCCGTGGGCGGAGGCAGCATGCAGAGCCGCCTGGCTGCGCCTCCACCTAGTAGCAGCAGGAACATGTTGCCACTTGAAAGGAGCCGCCTGAGGTGAGTCACCTGGATCCGGCACCCCAAGCCCCCTCCCGCAACCCAGTCTCCTGCTCTGATCCCTTTCCGCATCCAAACTCCCTCCCAGAGCCCACGCCCCGCACCCCTCCTGTGCCCCAGCCCTGAGCCACCTCCCGCACCCAAACTCCCTCCCTCCATTGGTAAGTATAACTCCTAGTTAACTGGAATTTTTGACTGTCACCCCCCATTCCCCCAACATGCCGGATAACAAAGCTTTTCCTGTTGTTAGTGTTTATAGGGTGCTTAATAGATCTGAAGGGTTCAGTAGCCTTATTATGCCCTGAATAATTGTACAATTTTACCTGATTTTGGCTTCAGAACCAATACTGTAGGATTAGAAGTAAATCATCTAACTGAAAGAGGATGGCTAATAACATACATTGTTCAAAATTGTTTATTGTTGAAGAAAATGAAGAATAGGTAACACTGGTAAAGTACAACCCTAGTGTAAGCAGATATTGTACAATTCATACCACTACTTCTGCAGTTTAATTATGACCTTCTAACATTTCTTACTATTTTGTTCCAGGGTATCACCTCAGGTTAGACTCCCGGCCCCTTTAGTGATATTCTCATAAAGGCGTTATTATTAATTTGTTTTCTGGTAGTGCCTAAATGCCCCAAATCAGGATCAGGACTCCATTGTACTAGGCAAGTACAAAATGTGACAGAAAGTCCCTGTCCCAAATTGTTTACAATGTTAACAGAAAAGATAGACAAGCGCGGGGAAAAGATGTAGCATATAATCAGAGTGATGGCTAGTAAACACCATGTTAATTCCTTTTTTATAAGTTTCCCTTTTTAAAAGTATATATAGTGGGTTATAGTGTGAGCAGGGGGACAGTATGAATTAATAAAGCATAGGAGTGGAAAAAAAGGAAGACTAATATGGAGAGGGGAGGGAGGGGGAAGGTTAGAGGGGAATATGGCGAGCATAAAGAGTAAAGTTGCAGCAGAGACACAC
Organism: Trachemys scripta elegans; assembly: GCF_013100865.1. Lineage (NCBI taxonomy): Eukaryota > Metazoa > Chordata > Testudines > Emydidae > Trachemys > Trachemys scripta. The sequence continues at coordinate 7,954,296 of NC_048307.1, read as the reverse complement.
TGAGGAAAGGGTTGAGGTGGTTTGAAGAAAATGTCTCGCAATCAGCAAGGAAGAAAACATGTCTAGAATCAAAAAAGGGGGGAGGAGGGGGAAAGAGGAGGATGGAGAGTTGGTCAGGAAGTTCCAAAAGTTCTGGTAATGGTGCTGCTTCAAGTTCTAGGTGAGCTAATGGAGTCTCTTGGCTTCAAGGGGCTGACTCCACCTCCAGTTTTTCTCCCAAATTGGACTGGCTGGGGCTGGGCAGGGAACTAACTATATGAACCCTAGTGCACTGGGTGTGGGGGGTCCCCAGAAGGGGATCCCCACTTTGTCTGTGGGTAGTGAGCAGCACAACCCCAGTTGCATTTTGTTTTTAAAATCTGCTGTAGAATCAGTCAAAACTATTCCTATTAATCCTCTTAATTTGATAATGGTTTCCATTGTAGAAAAATAATTTAAATTTTGTCACCTTATGCTGTGAATAAAGGAAATTCAAAATCAGCAAAATGGAGGAAACAGCATCTTGGGGGAAACAGTGGTGTTCTTCTCAGTTGTCCTAAGGATGCAAGTCATGCTTTGTTGCTGTTCATAGCTAGTAAATTCATCATTTGGCAGCACCCATTTGAATTTTGTCATTCCCTAAGTACACTATGGTTTGATCTGTTTTGAATGACTGAGAATCAACAGCTTGCTATGATTCATATTATTAAATTTATTTCTATCTCATCCAGTGTATTAATAAAATGTCTTTTGCCTGGTCACCTGACACTTTCTTGTATTACAGCTCTTTCAGTTATTTAGTGGCCTGCCACTATTTGACCTGAAAGAAAAAGGACTTTTGCAACATTGGTCATAATTAGTTTGTCCAAATTAAAATTGAAAGAAAAAGCTAATGTCGGCAGTGAACAACTTTGCAAAAGATCATTGGCCGGAACGAAAAGTACTTGAAATTTTTAATATATTTGAATGTTTAGTGCCTGATCCGTTTGAATTTTCATTCAGGTTTTAAATCTACACTTTGAAGTTAATTATTGAATTTAAACAAAAACATCTGTGTTTTCTGTTTTAGAAATAGAAAAAGTAAATTCTCTCCAGCATATCAACTCTTCAGATTGTGGTATAAGACTAACTGTGCATGCCTAGTAATCAGTTGCTTTAATTAAGGCTTTTGGTTACTTGTATCTTGCATTGTAATTACGTATTGCAGAATACAAGGCAAACTTGAGCCAGCTAACACTTTACCATTGGTGTCTTCTTCCTCTGCCTTTAACAGTTAGATAACTGAAAAATCCCCCAACAGGTTTTCCAGTTTCTAATTGCACAGCCATTTTTGTAGAGGAAAGAAGTACATGGAAGATAGAATGCCAAATGTGGAAGCCTTTCTTCTAGATTTGAACTCTCACTTTCTTTCTCTCTCTCTCTTCTTCTTCTTTTTTTTTTTTTTTTTTTCCTTTCTGTTTTGCAGCCATAGACCTTTTGTATGGGGGTATATACTGCTTTATGTGTCAAGATTACATATACGACAAAGACATGGAACAAATTGCCAAAGAGGAACAACGGAAGGCTTGGAAATTACAAGGTTTGGTTTTCCTGCCTGAATTTCTTTTATTTGTTTTTAATCATACCTGTCCCTCCCATTTGTCAATGGCAAAAACCAGTAAGGGGAAGAGAGAGATCTTTAGGGACAGTAGTGCAGATTGTGGGAGAGAGATTTATAGATATTGCTATCCAGGAGCTAGACTGTTAGTTTAATATGTGCACCACACTAAATTATAACAAAATTTTATTTTTTTTAATTACAATATAATATAAAATCCTCTATCATGATCATGGACAACTTACCTAATTGTCATCAGAGTGAGATCTATATCAGGTAGAAAATGTAACAATCTACCTTGTAGACTATCTTAGGTATCTCAGGCAAGAAATCTGTTCCCCTCACATGAAATGCCACCTTTGTCTGTGATTTTTTTATAGAATGTGCCAGCTTACATACACACACCCATCTTCTGATTGTACACACACAGTATATGTGTAAAGATATTTACACACAAATATATGTACACACATTTGTTTTGTTATTCAGTTTGCTTTCCCTAATTTTTTCTTTTTTAGCCTTCACCCCAACAGTGGTTTCTCACTACCAGTGTACAATGACAGGTAAGAGGCGTGGGCTGGCGACGCACTTCACTAACAAGCGTCCCTTTGCTGATTATCCTGCCATGTTAGACATGAATCATGGTTAAGAATGCCAGTTTCATAATGCAGATTGTTTTCCTCTTCTTTTGGTTATGTTCCAGGGATCCAGTAGTAGTAATGTATTTAATTTCCCATATCCTTCCCTTGATTGAGCTACTCCAAAGCAAATATTTTCCTTTTTTTGGGGGGGAGAGGATGTAAAGATTCTCTTAACCAATCTGAGTAGTGTTTAAATGATCTCTTGTGGAAGCTTAACATCTTCCATTTTCAATGGTTCCTAGAAATGTTTTTTCTTAAAGTGGGGAAGTCTGTTTTTGAAGGCAGACTGTTTATACCCAATTATACACTGCTCTTAATGAATCTATGGCATCCCTTTCGTGTGATAGACCTAGCCAGGGGCTGAAATGCAAATAAACTATTCCCACCCTCACTTCAAGACATCTTTTAAGAGTAGCAGCTGTAGGTATATTAAGCAGACCTTAACTGGAACATTCTTGGAGTATCATGAAACAACAGCTGCATATTGATTTATCCAAAAAAACCCACCAAATTCTCCTTTTTGCCCCTTACTAAAGTATTTTGAAGCAGTTCAGTCAGGAAGGGAAGGTAGTAGAGGATCTTAGAACAAGAAAATCATGGCATGAAATGCTTTCCTGCAAAGTATTTTGTTGCAATTATCTGGGAAAGTATTTTTAAACCTTGCATTTGGTCTGTGCTCCTCTATCTTTAATAACTCCTCAAATCTGTTTAAAATTTGCTATCTTGAGCCCAAGAGTTAATCAACTACAAGAGCAAAACAGTTGCTCAGGACGTAATAGGAATTTTATGGACTTTTCCTCTCCTTCATTTTAATGAGTAAATTCAAAGAGCATTTTCTTAATTTTGCTGTCCCCAGGAACAGTATCTCTGTACTTTCTGAACCAAGACACACCAGTCTGCCTTCCAGCAGATGTTAGCGTTTTTAGAACAGTCCAGAAAGATTTATGTACCACGTTTTCAGACGCAGGAGTCCAAAACAGGGATAAACTGTTAAGATATAAAATGTAGCTACTTCTGTTCCTGAATTTAAATTACAGGACTATGCAGTATAGATATTTTCTTTAAAGCTGTGGCATAGGATTCTCCATTTAAAATATTTCATTTTGTAACTTTCCTTTGTGATGCAATTCACTTATCAGACATTTGTTGAGGAATGCTGAAAACACATGCATACTGGAGGGACAGTAGAGAATTGTCTTCTCCTCATCCACAAGAACCTGCACTGTACAGTGGTTCATGTCATTTAAAAGACAGCAGAGTTCTAAATAATCTCCAAATAGAATACTAGAGTTAACAATACTGCTCAGAAACTGTTGGAATGTCTCCATCCTCCACTGCACACTTCAAATTATGAGATGGGCTTAAAATTGCAGAAGTTTAAGAATAGTACATTCAGGTTTGCCTTCTGGTTTTTGAGACTTTAGAGTTCACATTTTCAATCTTTTCTCCACAATCATGAGAGCTAGAAACTTTTCAAAAGAAGGCTGAGATTCTAATGTAATAACATGACTCCAGGAAAAGAGACTTTAAGAAAAACCCCAAATATCACAAGACATGTGATTAAAATTTTTAGAGTTGGAAACACTGGAATAATATCAGAACAAGTTCGAAGACAGGACGTTCTGGGTAGCCAGACCCACAAGTCCAGCCATAGTTCAAGATTAAATCCTCAATTCTTAGATGCAACTATGAGCAACAAAACAGTGTTAATGCTGTAATTCTCCCATATTTCTCAAGTATTGAATGTTTGCATATTTAATGGTGAGGAGAAGAAAATGTATTTGGGTATTCTATGGGTCTCACCTCCTAACTAATGTTCAGAATCTGGATTTACTTCAGAATACCAAAGTCATTAATCTGTATTAAAGAGTGCTTGCAAAATAAGGTGGGTTTTTTTAATTTAAAAAACTAGAACCCAATAAAGCTTCTGAAAACTCTAAATACCTAGATATATGGCCATTCATTAAAATACCTAAATAAACTTTAAAACGATTCCTGAATGGAGAGCTCAAGATCTCATATGCCAAGATGCAATTCTAAATAGCTGTTTTACCTGTGCCAGTGGGAGCCACGGCAGGTAAATCAGTCCGGCCCGCCAGGGGCTTTCCCTACGCAAGCGGCATCCCAAGTTTGGGAAACACTGCCCTTAACCATAAGTGGTAATTTGTACATGCCTTGAGATTTTCAGTCTATTTAAGATTGTTCATGTTGCAGATGTTAGTGCACTCTTGTGTATTTTCATGCCCCTGCCCCGCCATTCCTGGAAAAAATGTGAACCACTGCCAAAGAGTGGGATCAATCTTTCCACATGTTTTGGGGGCACACCTCAATTTTCTCCTTACATTTTATAAAAAGAATAAATGTAAAGGGAACAGGAAATCTTTGAATCTGCTTCCTTCAGCTCCCTATCTCTGCTTTAAACTCTAATGCGGAACAAAACTTGTGACCTTTCTAATGAGAGGTTTCCTGTAAGAGAGATGTCACACCTGTTTTGCTCTTGATGTTTGTCCTGGCATTTAACTTTGTGTGTGTGTGTGTGTGTGTGTGTGTGTGTGTTTTTTTTAATTACTATTTAAACAAGACTTGATTGCTTCACCCAGAATCCAGCAAAGCTGTCAGATCTCTTTTATTTACCTTGACTACTTTAAAATTACTTGAGGACTCAGATTCGCTATTAAGCACTTGGATCCTAAACCTACAAACACTCACGCAACATGCTTAACTTTATACATCTAAATAGTTCCATTGACTTGTGTGGGACTATTCACATGCATAAAGTTAAGCCACTTTTGTGTGCAGGATTGGGGCTTTAGTGTTAATATTTTCACTCTTATGCAATAAACCAATATTTTACGTATTGGATGTGTTTATTTTTTGAACAGGCCCATTAAACAATTAACCAAAGTCCTGTACAGTACCTATTGACAAACTATACTAAATTGGCTTGGTCATTTTTAAATTGTAGCATAACTGAATTTTAGAGTTACCAGGCTTGCAACTGGCCAGTCCAATAGCTGGTAGTACTAAAACGTTGGAAATAATATAAAATTCTGACAGTTTGCTTGCAAAACCGTTTGTTATAAATTAATACAGAAATATTGTTAATCTGAAAAGATTTGCTGAAGCTGTCTATTGAAAAGCTTGTTGCAAGCCAATGTTCTGTCATATGTGGACTGTCCATATGTGTGTCTCTGTAATGCTGCTTCATTCAGCATTTGCCTGTGCATACTGTATAGTGTATTCAAAGCATTGCAGCTGTTTAATCTCCTCAATCTGTTACATGGTAATTAGTTTCCCTTTTTATTTTCCTTGTATTTTCCGTTAATGCTGAACCTTGGGGAAAGGGAAGGGGTGTTTGTTAGTTCTTGTGCTCTTTCATTAAAAATTGTTGAGTCAAATATAGTAAAGAGAGATATGAATCTATGTAGATTTGAAGTTTGTTGTCCTCATGAATCCAAGAATGAAACCTCAGTCATATGCAGGAACCTTGAGGGTCAAGAGTAACTCTGACTCAGACATTTTGGATGGGTAACTTCTGACAGGCAGAGCTATTTCTGAAAATGAAGATCAAAGAGCTATTAAAAATGAAACATGTACCATGCAGAATGTGTAAGCCTCCAGCTACATTTTCTACTCTCCTTCTTTTCATGTGTATGATTTATAATTTATTTTCTCTAGCACAGTACTGTTTCATCGATATGCATTCTGCACAGAATAAGATGAACTCTAATTGACTTTAATCCTCAATTTTAGAATAGATTGCCTGTCCTTTTTTTTTAATGCCAAAATGCTTTTGTGACTTACTATAGCTGGCCTTGCATAGAAATTTCTCTTTGCTGCATAGAATGCTGCAGTAGCCTTTAGCTGGTCAGCGCTTGGGTCTTTTATTGTTGCTGTAGTTTTCATATTTCAGATGATACTGTAGACACCTCTGTGCCCACATCTAATCTGTTCTGCTGATTACTGGCTCTCCTGACTCCCCCCTACCCTCCAGTCCCCCAAACAAAATAAACTTTTTTGAAACATAGCCTTGGGGGCTTTTATTTTAAGAAAATAATTAACATGACAAATTTCAACTATGGCTCTAGAGAAAATAAGGTTTTTCTCTGGGTAGTGGGGAGTTAAATTAAAAAACCCCACTACATCTGACTGTATTTCTGGGGAACGTTAGAGTATTCGACCTTCATTCTACTAGAGTTTCTATTTGCTTTTACCCGATACTATAAAGGCATAGTGAGTGTTATAGCAGCATACCCCCTAATATGTGATGAGGGAATACACTATTAAGTATCTTCCAAATCCTCTAAAACCTGCTTTGCATCTATTAAGAGTAAGGCTGTAGCTGTCCGGTACGTTGGATCTATTTTGGCTTATTTACCATGTTTGTCATTTCATTGAAGAGATGTGGGGACAATTGTCTACATTGCCCTATATCTCAGCCAATCTGTGCTTAGCCCCAAGACATGCGGTTGTGCTGGCAATATGACCCCTTTGAGCCCAAAGAAAATCATGGACACTTGAAACAATAAATAACACTGGATTGGCCTTCATGCTGGGGTTCTTTTTAATTGGAGGTTTTTTTCAACCATTGGTGGAAAGACTGTTACTTGGAAACAGATAGATAGGAATTCTATACAAGTAACTGCTTTTGTGTGCTTTTAGCCCGTGTTTATGGGAACATATTGTCAAGGTCAATTGCTGCCTTTCTGAACAGTAATAAAAAGCAAGCTGGCTATTGTAGTTTTTTGTATACTGTATCCAACTTAATGGACAGTGCATCACAACCTTTTCTTGAAAGTATCCTTTCAGCTGTTCTAGCTAACAGCACCCTGAAACTTTCTTTTCATCTGCTCAGGCATTGGAGAGAAGTATTCAACATGGGAGCCAACCAAACGAGAGTTAGAATTGCTACGACACAACCCCAAGCGGAGAAAAATAACCACAAATTGCACCATAGGTAAGTCAAGGAAACAGTTTCTCAGATGATTTCTCCGCCAACTGCTCTTTCAAAGCCCCGTGATGTTTTTCTTGCCTTTCAAGGTTTAAATGCATGTTCTCAGGTTGTGTCTTACAATTGATTTTCTTTTTAAATGTGTCATGTCATCTTAATGAACGTTGTTTACTGACTTCCATCCTCTCTTCTCTATAGAAGGATGTGTGCTGTGTCATTTCAGATACTGAAGATAGTAACTTCCATAGGAGACCTTCAAAGTTAGGAGACTCTTAAACCCTGTGTATACTAGGAAATTCTATGGGGAAAAAATCCCCACTGACGGTACCACCAGTTCAGTTGAAGTTTTAATTGACGTGGGAGCTGCGAGAACTAATCTACACAAGAGCTCCCATTAGTGCTACCACCAAGGCAGTTGCACCAATGGAAATTCTCTTATTCAGACATACCCCAAATTACATCTTCCTTTCACTTGAGAGCTTTGGTCTTTTACCAAATGGGAGCTTCAGTCTTTTTACCAGTTGGGAGCTTTGACTTCTTTCCTTCTACTTTAGAGGATCCAGAGGAGAGGAACAAAAATGATAAAAAGTTTAGAAAATCTGACTATGAAGGAAGGTTAAAAAAAATGGATATGTTTAGTCTTGAGAAAAGAAGATTGAAGGCAGACCTAATAGATCTTTAATATAATCGTCTATAGTGTTATAAAAAGGACCGTAAACAATTTTTCTCCATGTCCACTGAAGGTAAGACAAGAAGTCATTGTCTTAGTCTGCAGCAGGAGAGGTTTATGTTAATATTATAAAGTTTTTCCTAACTTTAAGGAACAGGTTACCAAGGGAGGTTGTGGAATCCCCGTCATTGGAAGTTTTTAAGAACTGGCTAGACAAACACCTGTCAGGAATGGTCTAGGTATACTTGGTCCTACTTCAGCACAAGGGGATGGCCTAGATGATCTCTCGAGGTCCCTTCTGGCATTACATTTCTATGATTCTATGTTGAAAACTCCAGAAATGAGTCTGAAGGACCCCATTTTGAACCCAAATCACATAGTCTGTTCTCCAACTTATTTTTTAGATTTCAGTTCCTAGTTTCACAGATTCCAAGGCGAGAATGGACCATTCTGTACAAATCAAATATTGTAGCACACAAAGTTAGTTGGCTCACTTTGGAGCCAAGAGCTATCTGATATGCAGGCATAATGAGAGATGATTGGGAAACAGCTGGGGAAGAGAGGAGAAAATATGCAGAAGTTCTCACAAAATGTAGATTCTGTTTTTCATCAAAACTGCCTGACCAGCTCTAATGATGACTAATCTGGTCAGTAATAATCCTGTGGCTGTGTTTTCTTTATAGTTTAATGCATGCTAACATTCAGTTATGAAGCTTTCTGAGATTAGGATGATAACCATAGGCCCAGATTTTTACAGGTATTTAGGCATTGCTCTGTTCAGCATTGCAACGCCTAAGTCTCATTTTCAAAAGTGACTTAGGAGCTTAAGTTCCATTGCCTTTCAATATAACGTAGACTCTTAAGTGCCTAAGTCACTTTTGGAAATGAGTCTGAGTCAATTAGGTGTTGTAGCGCTCAAGGGCGCAATGACTAAGATTCCTTTAAAAATCTGTGCTATAGTCACTAGAAGCAGGAAGCAGTTTGTGAAGTCCTTAAATTTTGCCTCATTTTTCAAAACTACTGTAAGCATTATGTTGTAATAAAGTGCATCATCTAATGTTCATACCTTTTCACCCTCCAAAATTCTTTGGGAGTAATGATGAATAAAATAGTTTTATATACATGTTTCTAGTACAGTAGTGCATAAATAATGCAATACATGTATATAGTACCTGAAATTCTGGATTGAGAAGCAATAATGTGACTTCAAGAAAGGAAATCAAGATCTGGAGATAGAAGAGTAATGTCAAAGAAAGGACATCTATTTTTGCAACAGCAGAGCAGAAAAAAGGGTTGAAACACACCTGGACCTTGGACACTGAGCTGGTTTGTTCTCTCTATTGCTTGTTCATTTTGGGATGTGATTTTTTTATGAAACTGTAATACATTGTATAAGAACTATATTACCAGTTACTTGGCTAAATGAATTCTACAGGACAAATGAAAGTGGATTTGATAAAATGTTAAGGTGCATCTGACCTTTCTGAACAATGAAACGTTTTTGGATGTTGTTTCTCTTTCCATTTTGATGGAATGAGATGCTGATTCTTAAGACTTTTAATTTTTCAGTCTGTTAAAAGGGATGGTTCTGTCTGCATGAAATCTTATACACACAGCATGGGGGGGGGAAAGTACTCATGAAACACAGGGGATAAGGGCAATGACTGATGTCTTTACTTCTGCAGGCATGCTTTTAATAATTTCTCCTACTGAGCCCTGGAGCTGTCTGTATGCCAAGATTTAAAAAGAGAAAAAAATCAAAGCACCCAAGAGACTTAATGCAGTTTTGGGTTACAGTTAAAAGCAAAAGACTTGCTTTCTTTCACAAAAATACATTGGGGGTTTAACTGAAAAAAAATTGTCATTGTCCTTAAGCTATTTCTCTCTATCCCCAGCCTATTGCTAAATATATACCTGTGTGCAGACTGAAATGCTGCAGTTACCTGGACATTCCCATTTCTCTTTTCTGATGCTCATTTCTTCAGACATCAGGTCTTTATTGATCCATAATGGATATCTGTTTCATCTTCTGAGGTAGATAAATGAGTCAGAGAACATGCATAGATGTCTGATTGTATTGGCTCTTGATAATGAAACTTTCGCTGATAATCAGCTGTAAACGTCGCAAACCTATTGATTGATTCTGTTTACATGGAGAATCCAGTTTAGACTAACCAAATGTCTTTTACCTTTTTGTAAAGCTGATTTTAAAAGAAAAAAGGCAGTTACTTGCTTTCTCCCCCTCTCCCTTCCTCCTGGTGTATGCCTAGCTGGATTATGGGAATTGCATTTTGGATTTTTTTAAATTCTCAGGTATGACATGTTGAAATGGTTATTGAGCCTCTTGTTGTCAGATGCCACTGGTGTGGTGCTCTGCTTTGTTCAATGTTGATAACAGTCGGCTGCGTGCACGTGTTCCCTCTGTGTGCTGCCCGGGCTCTGCAGATCACTGGCACGACAGACCCCGAGAAAACCCCCAATGACCACAGACTCCGATACGGTACGAAGGCACCCGGCCAGCTTTATTGTCAAATGAAGCACAGTAAGAGTTTCCAGCAGACTCTACAGGACATACTACGAATCTGTGCCCCCTGACAATGGACACAGCTCAGTCAGTGGCGGGACACTCCACTGTCCCCTAGGCCAGACACAGACACCGTCCCAGGGATGTATTCTTATACACAGGTACAAACAAGTTACACATCAATCCTGACCTATTGAGGTGCAACCCTTCTACGTAGCAAGGTACAGCCCCTCTACGCAGTAAGGTGCCGCCTCTCACCTTGTACATGTTGGTTCGAACAAAACGACTCTCTCCATCATATTACCCTTTTGCCCATCTTTAGGATGGGTCAGCCTGTTCCTTGTTATCTCTGTGGATTGTGCAAGTATCCAAGCATTCTGGTACCTTTTAGGTATGTGTATTTTTGCAATATCCCCCCTTTCCTTGCCAGCTTCTGTGAGCAGGACCTGCCTCTGGCTCACAGTTTAACTTTGCTTTATGTTAGCAAAGTCTTGACCATTACTTTAGTTCAGGCCTTAGGCCTCATACCGGGCCTCTGATACAAGGGTTTATATTTCAGGGCCTCATCTTACTGCACCTTTGATACTGGTTCTGTATAGCTTTAACTGAGGTATACTTGTACTGTAACTAATGAGGATGGCATGGTATTCCTGGAATCCAAGACAATACAGACTTGGAATAGCTTGGAAAAATATGTACATTTGTGGGTTATCCATGGGAGAATTTTGAAAAGAGGGCTTGCCAGAGGGTTTCCCCCATAGTGAGAACTCCACTAACATGGATTGTAATGTACTGGAGTTGGTTCAGAGGTCTAAAATAACCATATTTGTGGTTTCCCATTAGGTTTTACACCATTGGTCTTTAAAACAACATCACTCCAGAGTCATGTGGATTTTTAACTCCCCGCAAAGTCTGCTTTGCACTGCAAGTTATTTTCCTATTCTTGTCTTGTATTGCTGAGAAATGACCTTTTGTGGCCTCTTTAGTAGCTAGCTGGCTCTGTGCACTAGTTTTTCTGAATTTCTGCACAACAGCAATATCCTTAGTCTTGCACTGGCACCATAAATTAACTATGTAGAATGAACTGCCATAAAATGAGTTTTTTATTACTGAGAACTAATAATTCACCAGTGGAAATGCTCCCTTCTACCTTTTATTTCAGTCAAAATAAAATTATATTTCCTTGTACATAGCAACTTGAAAATTTTGACAAGTAGTGTGTAAAGAACCTCTTTTATACATCATGAAAAGACTGATTGCCGAGATTTGTTGGATCTCACCGGCACTACAGTCTCTCTGATTTTTCTTCAAACTGGATAGCTGTATCTCTCTCACCAGAGAATGCTTCCTAACAATGAATATACACACGGTAAATATTTTGCTGAATCACTTTTGTGCCATTGTGCAGATTCCACTACCAATTAAAATAGTTCTAGTAGTGGTGCAGGCTAGAGAATCCCAAGCTTTTATTGGTTCTTGCTTTCTGGATGTTCACCAAAGAATCATCCTCACAGTTGCATTTGCCTGTCTGTGAAGTGACTTTGGGACAAATTGCTTAAGTGCCAACAGTGAGCTCAGGTGCTGATGCAAATAATGATACATGGTCCCCGCCCTAAGGATCTAATCTAGATTAGACAGGCAGTACAGTAGACCTAGAATACATAGGGTGAGTCTGCAAACTTGAAATGCTGATAGTCATTATTTAGTCTTTGCAGAATTAAATAACATCTTGGTTTTGGATTCAAGATTTACTGGTTTGGTTTGATAAATTTCTGACATTCTAATTACACCAGAAAATCCTTAAGGACAATTTGTGTATGATAAAATTTCGATAATGCCACTATTGGAATTTTTTTCCCCAGACATACAAGGAAAAACTCAATTTTTAAGTCTGTCTCCTGTTGCTCTATGGAGACACTGCACTCAGCTAGCCCATCATACTATTACAATCAGATATACAAGAGAGGTTTTTATTATGGGGGTGGGCTGGGTGGGAGGGAGATGTAGCATCTTTTGGGGGCCATTTTCATAGCTCATCTTGTTCTCATATCATTAGTACCCACAAAAGATTAGTACTCCTACTGAGGTATTAGCTAGCCTGTCTCTAATTAGCATATGAAATGACTTTGTGGCTGAAGACTCTGCTACATTACCAGTAGAAAGAATTAGACTCTAAAAGCACATGGATAATTAGCTAGCTAGAGCCACCTGGGATTCCCATTTTCAGTGTTGCAAAAAGGCAGAGGGGGGAGCCTTTAGAGCAGAATGAGCAAATCCTTTTCAGAAAGAATGATGGGGAGTGGGGGAGGTGACACAAACAATAGCCACATCGCAGTGGCAGGTGGTTTTTGCAGCTGTGTGACACCCAGCAGTATGACGTGAGAAAGAGAGGCATGAGTGGAATAAATATTGCAGTAGTGCTTCAGTGTAAAGGTGGCAAAGGGAGATGAGAACAGTGGCCTGGAAATTATTTCTGGTTCTCTAGACAAGCTACCAGAAACATGGCTTTATCTTTCAGTGTTACATAAACTATGCATGAGCAGCCGTGCACAAGGGCCTAACTAGAGAAGACTTGAAGATGTTGTGGACTACATTAATACTTTAAAGTATTTTGTGAATGTGCTTTTTTTTGGTGTACTTGCTTTTGGGTCTAAGACTTCTTAAACTAGCGCAGATGGAAAAGGGGAGTGAAAACACTCTGACACAGCACAGAACTTTTAACTCTGGTTTAAATTTTAATTGTGAGTTGGACACATTAGTGAGTACATACTTGAAATGTGACCGCCATAGAAATGCATTTAAAATGGATTTCAGTTCTCTGCTTTGTCAGATCAAATAACATTTTGAATCAGTCAAAATGGGGTGCATAATATCCTCTTAAGTGCTACCCAAATAAATGCCTCTTGCATAAATACTATCAAGGCATCTTATCGTGTAACTACACCCACCATCTATCTGGAAAACTGATAATTATTCCCTATGTTAATTAGCCAATCCTAAAATATCCTGTGATACAACATCAAATACACCGATAAATGTTTTATAAAATAAACATTCCTTTGCCCTCAGGGAAAGGTCTAAAGGCAGAAAATGAATTTTTATTTTGTTGGGGGGGCCCTGTTCACTGTCTGCAATGTTCTCTTTCCACGGATATTTACGTCCTCCCACCAACTTTGAGTATTGCAGTCTGAAGTAAAAAAGCCTGTTTAAAATAAACAAAAAAAATTAAATTTTTTTTTATTTACTCAAAAAGGCACATGTACAATGTGTAGAAAGGCTTTCTGAAAGTAAACTACAGCAGTAAACCCAGTTGAGCAGCCGTTGGTGAAGGAAAAACCCAAGTAGCTGCTTTTAGACGTTCAAAAAGATTTTGTTTCTTCTAGAAACATTTTTCTTAACAGTTTGTAAACGGAGAACTCCGAGATATGCTGTTAAACAGAATCCCTGTATTTCTTTGGTCATTTGAATGCACTTCACCTTGGTTGCCAAATCTGATGACCCTCTGGAAACTATTCAGGTATCTTGTGTAATCTCACATGTTAATGGTGCGGTTTATAGATTTCTAGTTACAGGTTACAGATAAATCAAAGTTATGGGAGAACTTTTCCTTCAGGATCATTATATTCATGTGGGTGAATCTGACAGTTAATTGACATTATTGTTACAGAAAAACATATATTTTCATGTGCATTTATGTTAATCTCTGATAGATGTTAGCCCTGTTCACCTCAGAGTTCACCTTATTTTGCAGTATGCAAAGTGGGCACAGAGCAAACAAAATACCACCTAGCTCTGATGTAAATATGCACCTTGTTCAGTTTAGAATGAAAAAAAGATATGAGAAGAAATTTAATTCAGAGGTATCACCAAGATTATTTTTAGTTTCTATTTGTTGTATATAGAATGTGGGCACAAAAGTGATGTGAAAGTGCCAAAAAACAAAAACTAGGGAATCCTAATGTCTCAAAACTTGTGCATAGTATTTTTGTGCACTTACATAAACTCAACTCTACAGGATAGCATTCTTTTCACCATGTGATTGTGATTTTTGTTGGAAAAGATTTCCAACAACCAGACAAAAGTAAAGATATGGTTTCACTGCTAAAATGAGAAATGTTTATATTCAGTGAAGAATACGTGTCTGGTAAATGTTGAACGCTGTCTCTTCATTTGATTTATATCATGAGAAACGACAGTAGTCCAACTTTATCCCCAAGGGGTGAAGGAGGAGACTTTTATAGAATTCAGGCTTTTATTTGAACTTTGGAAACAGATTAATTCATCAGGACATCCATCATGGTAGTTTACGAGCAAATTAAACTTCAAAAGTTAGAGAAGGGTAGCTTACTGCAAACTCTGTTCTCACATCTGTACCTAGTTTGTGGTGGGGCCTTTTTAATCTTTCAAATAAAATATTAAGTAGGCTACTAATCTCCAGTAGGAGATCCATCTAAGCAAACAGTTTTTAAGCAAATAGAATTGTGAGCCATTTCTTCAGCTGTAGGCATACCAAGCATAGTGGGGGCGGAGACAGAGAGAGAGACACGCACCCATCTTAAACTAATAGTAATGGTAGAAAAGCATGATGTACTGTCTGGGGAAAAGGAAACAGCCAGCCCCCGTACTATCAGACTTTACAGACTGATAGTCTTTACAGACTATCAGAAATATTGCATTGAATTTTCATAAAGAATGTTTGTAAATCACTGCATTACCATCTACTGTTATAAATTGAGCTGAAGAAAAACATAATTTTAGCCTTTTTAAATTAGATGTTAATCTTTTGAGATGAACAAGCATTTTTCCCAAATGAAACGCTTGATATTTAGTTTGTTTAACTTGGTTATCTTTTCTTGACATAGCTTATTAATGCTACTGTGTTACAGGGAAATTACATCTAGCAGTTGATGACACCTTTGCATCATCACTTTTTAAGGCAAATGAGGATTTATTTGTTCCTGCATTTTAAAGTAATCCAGAATTTTGTAGCAGAAACTAGGACATGCACGTCTCTTCATATTTGATCTCACCGCTCATTAAAATGGAGAGTTTTTAGTACCTCATGAGCTTTTTTTGGGCACACTAATATGAGCACAATGCCTTGACTTCTATGAGGAACCAGTGTTTATGCTTTCCTCTTCTGATTACAGTAACCTTTGCCAGGCTTATAGTCAGAATTTGAAGCAAGGGCAGTTTAGGTTGGACATTAGGAAAAACTTCCTAACTGTCAGGGTGGTTAAGCACTGGAATAAATTGCCTAGGGAGGTTGTGGAATCTCCATCACTAGAGATTTTTAAGAGCAGATTAGACAAACACCTGTCAGGGATGGCCTTAGTCTTGCCATGAGTGCAGGGGACTGGACTAGATGACTTCTTGGGGTCCCTTCCAGTCCTACGATTCTATGATTCTCTAGAAGTGTGTGTGTTTCTTGAGATGGCAAAATTGGTGTATAAATAAAGAAGGAAACAGAAAAAGTGGCCTTGCACGCTATTAGAAATGCAGGTAGGGAAAGAAATAATGTTTTCCAGGTTATAGCAAATTACTTATTTGACAATGTCCTTTTTTTAAAAGAACGGATTTTGTTTTGCAAACTGGGTGCTTATCTCTATTTTGTATTCTCATTCATTCCCATTTAGTAAAAATATGGATTAGTTTTCATCAAGAATCACTTCCATTGCTATAATGCCCAAACTGTAAACAAGCTATAGATGTTGTTTTAACACATCAGTTTATAAAATAAAACTCTGTGAAAGTAGAACATGAATTTTTCTAAATAACAATATTTGTATTTCACCATAAACCCATAACATGACAAATTTCTTGGTAATGGATTTCTTACTGTTCCTTGGCTCTGAAAAATAGCACCTTGCATTGGAGAACCAGTCTTTCAAGACAGTGGTGGGTTGAAGAAAAGAAATAACTACAGAGCAAAAATTTGAAGCACAGGAATGTACCCGTAAAGTGGGAAGTAGATGTATTTAAAGCAAAATCTTCTATAAACTTAATTTCACAGTTCAACACTTTCCAGGGGAGAAAATGGAAGTAATAACTAGTGTGCAGGCGTGCGTGCAAATAGAAGGCTATTCTGAATTAGTTAAATAAGTGATAGAAGTTGAGGAAGATGCTTCTGTTCTTACTTCAGAGGTCTTCATTCAGCAGGTGAAGTAGTGAACATAGGGATTGTAGTTGGAATAGGCTGAGCTTGCCTTACGTTTTTCTCACCTGATTTTGGAAGATAAAGTATTGAAATCACACAACAGTCTTACCTGAAAGAATAAATGGGGATGTGACTAGATGCATAAATTTCTGCTGAATCATGCACACAGGTTTCCCCAATACCACAAGGGCTGCTTACATGTGTCTTCCTTGCCACAATTCCTATGACACAGCCAATGTGTTGTTTGTTGGGCCGTGGCTATTGTGGCAAAGGGACTCTTGAGCAACCTTGATTATAAGTTCTCAAGAGAAGAAACAGAAGCAAAGCTGAAGATTGAAGACCAGTGAAGTTCCACAAGCGAGACTGCTTGGGAGGCAAAGAGAGAGATTGTTTTGGAGCAAGCAGGACTCCATATCCAATTACTTACAGAGCTGAAGATAGGTCCAGACGGAACATTTGGGATTGCTGGGGTTTGGGGGTGCGGGTTGTTTTATTTATATCCAATATAAATATTTCAGTCTGACACTGAGGAATAAAGTCCGAGGATCTAAACTATCTTTGCTTTGCTGCTGTACCTGCTGAATCAGTCACACTGTTTATCCAGGAGAGTGAAAGTAAATTATTCATATTAAAGGTACCTGCAATAGAAAATAAATATTAGGACTTTCCCCCTTTTTGCTCTTTTGTATTATAAATAGAAGGTCTGAGTGGCGGGTGGGTGAGAGTCTATGGGTACACAAGCAAGCACGTGCACGCACATGTTCTCTTGGATTTTACATTAGAAAGCTGTGTCCTATCTAGTCTGCAACATGTCATAGGAATTTAACAAAAAATTGGTTCAGTGATCGCCCTAGTGTAGACAAGGCTCTGGTGCCCTGTGGTGTTTTTACCATTTAGTTAAACCTGCTAAAGCAAATTTAATTGACTTGGTAGTAAGAATGGATCTGGCTGAAAGATTTTTTTACTACTCAGTGGTAGCACCAATGAGAGTTCTCTTTTGTAAAATTCCGTATCATAGACAAAGCTTGAAATGACCAGACAGCTAATTAAATGATGATCTCAGAAGAGGCAAGACAGAGAGATGAGAAACTGAAAGAGAGAGCGAGATTTAGGAAGGGATTTAAGCCAATGCCTGACTTTAAGCGTGTGAGTAGTCCTGTTTGATGTTAATCGTGTGCTAAAATTCTTGCAGAATTGGAACCTAAATCATCTAAAAAAATTTTTGTATGTATTTGGCTTCATTTATTAATAGTTTGAAGAAAGCCTTGATATTGAATCCCTCTTGCCTTCAGTTAAGGTGTAGGAGCAAACAGTACATATCCCTCTGACACCTACTAGGTCTAGCAAAACCAGGGAAGAGCTAAGAACGTGATCCAGTTGCTGATAGGTTTAAAATAAAAAAAAGCAGTAAATCTTTTTTTTTTCTAAAAAACCTTTTTTAAAAAGTCAGGTCTACTGTATCTAATGCAAAGAAAAGTAAGAAAAAATAATCCTTTGAGAGTCTTGTGTTAGTGGCTCTAGTAAAGAAGTCTGTTCCATTCTGTGTATCTCATTGTGCTTGATAAAAGAAAATACCAAGCTAATGATAAATGATTATATATTTTTTTCTGAATCTGCTTTTGCAGTCAGTAAACTGTAATGGTGAAATGCTTTTGCTCCTTACTGATCCTGTTAGGTGTATAAGGATGACCTCAAAGTATGTGTTTTTCTGTACTCCTCTTCCCCCCTCAAAAAAGTTTCTCTTTTAGAAATAACAGTAGTATCAAATCTTTATTCCCCTGCTTTTGCTTGATGGACTGAAGAGCTAGTGTTATAGTTGAAATCTGAGTGGCAGCTTTTTCAGCCCTGGCTTGAAGAGAGGAAGGACACCAATGTCTTCACCGAGAGCTTTTATCCCACTATTCGTTCTAGAGTTTGAGTTTTAACAAATTAAAATGTAAACCAATTTACCCCAACATCATCTTTGTTCCTAATGGTTAACTAATATGACACTTATTTTTCTTTTTAAACGCTCCAAAGGTGATCCTGGCAACTATAGGCTGGTATGCCTAACTTTGGTACCAGGCAGATTGGTTGAAACTATAGGAATGAACAGAATTATCAGACAAATAGATGACTATAATATGTTGGGGAAGAGTCAATATTTTCTAAAGGGAAATCATGCCTCACCAATCTATTAGAATTATTTAAGGAGGTCAACAAACATGGACAAGGATGATCCAAGTGTACTCGGACTTTCAGAAAGCCTTTGACAAGGTCCCTGACCAAAGGTTTTTAAGTAAAGTAAGCAGTCGTGAGCTAAAAGGGAAGATCCCTTCATGGATCAATAACTGGTTTAAAGATTGGATGCAAAAGGTAAGAATAAGTGGCCCAGTTCTATTGAACATATTCATAAACGATCTGGAAAAAGCGGTAAACAGTTAGGTGGCAAAGTTTGCAGATGATACATAATTACTCAAGATAGTTAAGTCCAAAGCTAACTGCAAAGACTTGCAAAGGGATCTCATAAAACTGGCTAAGAAAATGGCAGATGAAATTCAACGTTGATAAATGCAAAATAATGTACATTGGAAAACAGAATCCCAACTATAGATACAAAATGATAAGGTCTAAATTAGTTGTTACCATTCAAAAATGAGATCTTAGAGTCATTGTGGATAGTTCTCTGAAAATATCTGCTCATTGTGCAGCAGCAGTCAAAAAAGCTTAGAAACTACTAGGAAAGGGATAATAAAATAAAATGGAAAATATAATGCCACTGTATAAATCCATGGTATGTCCACACTTTGAATATTGCGTGCAGTTCCAATTGCCTCATCTCAAAAAAGGTGCATTAGAATTTGGGAAAGTATAGAGAACAGCAACAAGAATGTTTAGGGGTATGGAACAACTTCCATATGAGGAGAGATTAAAAAGACTGGGACTGTTCAGCGGGGGGGGGGGGGGGGGGATGACTGGTGGGGGATATGATAGAGGTCTATAAAATAATGGGTGGTGTGGAGAAAGTGAATAAAGAAGTGTTATAACCTATTCACATAACACAAACCAAGAGTCATTCAATTGAATTAATAGGCAGCAAGTTTAAAACAATCACAAGGAAGTACTATACTACTTCACACAACATGCAGTCAACCTGTGGAACTCACTGCCAAGGGATGTTGTGCAGGCCAAAAGTAATAACTGGATTTTGAAAAGAATTGCAGAAGTTTGAGGATAGGTCTACAAATGACTTAACCATTAGTAACTGCATGCTCCCTAAGCCTCTTACTTCTAGAAACTGGATCTGGATGACGGGCTGGATCACTTGATAAATTACTGTGTTCTGTTCGCTCCCTCTGAAACATCTGGTACTGGCCACTGTCAGAGACAGGATAATGGGCTAGAAGGACCATTGATCTGACTCAGTGTGGACATTTATATCAAGTAATAGCTCTGGATTTTACATACCATGGTCTCCATTCTAGCCCTCAAAAAATGGGTTGGTTGGGCCAATGTTCATCTTGCCAGTCCTTTTTCTTCTTGTTGATCTCTCTTAGTAGCAAATGGGTTGGGAAAGAGGTCGCTAGGTAGTCTTGAAATGTTGTAGATCAAGAGTATTTTTAGCAGCCCCTAGAAATTAGATACATTTTAAGGTGGTATTCTTGGAATCACTCCCTACAGGAAGAAACTTACATATTTGCTAGTGTCCATTTTCTGTAAAACTTTGCAAATTGTCTAGGAGGGCTGATTGAGGGGGGTAGTAAGCTTTGAATCCTGAGGATAAATGTCTGAGCTTGACAACAAATTGGCATTGAAACGAATATTTGAAATGACTTGCTAAACACGTGGGTTCTGGCAGAAATATTTAGTTTGAGTCATGCTTGAAGATTTAATTTGCTGCTGCTTTGCTTTGTAGGTTTTTCACTTTGAGGCAGTTTTCTTCTGCACAGAACAGTTTGGCTTAAATCAAGACCGCAATCTTAATAGGACCTCTTTTAAAATATATGCCTGTTCAGTACTCTCCTGGGAATAGTGGTTTTTCATACAAGTTATAAAGAATTCTAGTACAGGTTATTTATGATTGAGTTTTCTTTAGTATTTGGATGTTTATATATGTTTTAGCAGAGAGAAATGATACCAGTAAAGAGAGACAGACATCAGAAGACTTTGGTTCATATTTATATAGAATATATTGCACAGCATGAAATTTGGGATTACAAGCTGCAAATTGAGTAAAAACCAAAAATACGTTGTTGCAAGGGCTTCTGCCTCTACTAAAACTCCTGAAGGCTCTGAAATGATCTATAGGTGAAATAACCAGATGAATGAAATTGAGGCTGAGTTATTCTGTTATCCTCTATTGGGAAACAGTCATGCATATTTGCATAGAAAACATTTTAATTTTATAACTTGTGGTGGTTACTAGCTCGCCCTCCCTCATCTCAAATCCCTATGTATGTTATAAAGGATATAATTTGGAAGGCAGCCTTCTCCAGCATGTACAGCAGTAGACTGGTAGTCCAGGACTCGGGCTTAACTCCAAATTTATCATCTGAGTTCCTAGCTATGTAGTATTGGGGATCCGATCTATGATTATTACCTAAAGTAGAAGGCCAAGTTGGGGCTGATCAGTGTGGCGTTGGACAGTCTTTCCAAAGTAATACTGTAATAGCATTTCCCTTGGGAATGCTGAGGTTCTACTTTCTGATGACTGCTAGCCCCTGATTTCTGGAGGTTATTGGAAGCCTTTTATAGGATTCTGCTGACATATTGCAAAAGCATCATTCTTATAGTTCATGATGCTGTCACAGCTACAGGGAAGGCTGCACTTTATAATCCTTTTAGTCTGTCTAGACAGGGGTGGCCAACCTGAGTCTGAGAAGGAGCCAGAATTTACCAATGTACATTGCCAAAGAGCCACAGTAATACGTCAGCAGCCCCCATCAGCTCCCCCACCCCACTCCCAGGGCCTCCCACCCACTGGCAGCTCCGCAGATCAGCGCCTCCCTCTCCTTCCCCACACCTCCCGATCAGCTATTTCATGATGTGCAGGTGGCTGGGGGGGGAGGAGGAGCGAGGGCACTGCAGGCTGGGGGGAGGGGGGGCTAGAAGAAGTGAAGTGGGGGCAGGGCCTGTGGTAGACCCAGGGGTTGAGCAGTGAGCAATTTCCCCCTCCCTTCCCCCCCCCCCCCCCCCCCCCGGGCACATTGGAAAGTTGGCGCCTGTAGCTCCAGCCCCGGAATCGGTGCCTATACAAGGAGCCGCATATTAACTTCTGAAGAGCTGCATGTGGCTTCGGAGCCACAGGTTGGGCACCCCTGGTCTAGAGTGCCCCCTTTTGGAGTCAGGGTTCACTACCTTCACCCCTCTCTGGGAGGAACCACACAGTCCTTCCACTCTGGGTTCCAGCCTTGCTGTTTACCAACTGCTACCCTGATGTGCCCAGCTGGGTTTGGCACCTGTAAGCCCTTTTCCTCTTGGGACCAGTGATTAGCAAGATGATTAAAGTGACTCAAAACCAGCTTCTTCAACATCAGGCATTATTTATTTACCCAAAAGTATATAGCACATGGAACAAAAAGTAAAAACAAACTATATACACAGATTTCCCCTTTTAACTTTCTTTTCCATCTTGGGTGAGCCCTTCTCAGTTGTCTCTGTCTCTGGGGTGGGGAAAAAAGCATGCTCTCTCTGGCAGCATGCTCTGGGTGTGCTAGAGGCCCACCTTTTATTGTCTTTCCTTTTCCCCTCCCCCACTCCAAAACAACTTACCCTCCAAGTCCATTTTGTTCTCTGTCTGGAGCCTGGCAGAACCAGTTTATTCCTCGATGTAGGGGGTTGTCAGCCAGACTTCAGTGGGAGGTGAAGTTTCAAAGAAATTCACATGTGTATTGTCTTTGGAATGTGGTGATTTGGCTTATCGAAAGTCGTTGTCTGCGCTTCCTGCATATAGCCAGACCGCAGCTTAAGTTTGAGTTCAAGCAGGTAGCACTACAAACTGAGCAGGTATAATTTTCATAACAAATAATACAGCTAACTCCCTCATTTTCCACAGATGCCAACAAAACTTCTAAGTGTGAAATGCTTGTTGATCCATTTATTTGTCTACTAGGTGATTATTTAGTGGTAAAGCAGTTCAGTTGCTGCTTTTTTTACTGTTATACTTTGTTGCACTGTCATCTGTCTGGGCGTTAGTTATTAGCTGTATTGAACTAGAAGGATTTACCCATTCCTCATTATTTGTTTGAGCAATTTCCAGAGGGAGTGCAGGCAGTTTGAGTCTTGGTCACTGAACTTTTACCTAAGGAGCTTCAACTACTTTAACTGGACAGTGTTTTAGATGCTGGTCCTTTTAGGACATCTTTATTATTTTGATTGGTTTTTATTATTATTATTTATTTTTATTATTTTAATTGTTGGGAGTACTTCGTAAAAACAAAAAAACCAGGAGCTGCCAGCTGAGGAGTTGTCTATTTAGAGGGTGAAGGATCATTATCAAGTGCATATATAAAGTGTTATTGACTGGACCTCGTAAGCTTTAAAATAACAGAGTTATTACAAATAGTGAACGTTAAGCATGCAGACGTCCCCACATTCATTGTTGTTGCCTTTGGTAGAAAAAGCCTGTGTTCATCGGGTATACTAGAGTAAATAAACAACAATCTTTTCTTTAAACATACTTACACTGCCGTCTGCTCTCATCACTTTCAGACTGTTGCAAATTCCAGTAATCCCCTTAAAAACCACCTTTCCCGATACTGAATCTAGCATAAATTTGTCGCTACCTCCCAATCATGGCCAGACCATGAAGAATGTCCATAATGAGTCAGTAGTTTCCTAGATTTTTTTTTTTTAAATGGAACAAACATTAGACCATTTAATTTTAACCTAGTTAGTTCCTAGTCATTAGATATAGAGCAGAGCTTCCCGTTAGACCAGTAGCTCTTGCGAGAACAAAATTGAGATGGAGAGTGGTCTTGGATTTTATTTACCATGACCTGCTGTTCCATTCCTTGAAATCTGCAGTTAGCATTTGTCCTCTCATGGACAGAAGGTAAACATGCCATATACTGGAACTAGGAAAATGTATAAACAGCATGTGGAATGGCGTATGTGTTGTGGATTATTGGTTGGTTGCTCTGTGCCAAATCACTGGCAATAATTTGTGCATATTAATTCATTTGGATGCATATAGTTTCTGTTGTACAGAAGCCATTGGCAGTTAGCCTACATCTTAAGTTATTAAAACGTGAAATCTGTTTTGAGTGGGGGTAGAAACTTGTATGCAGCATATGGTGTGATATTGGGGAGAAAAAAGAAGGCTGTGGATGAGAATTTTATTTTGTCAGGTTAGTGGGAGTAACTCTTGTTCTTTAAAGATACCATCTGCGCAGGATTTTCATTCTTGCCTCCAGTGTAGATCATGCAGGAACTCTCCATGCTTTTAAATTTGGTTATTGGAGTTTTATTTTTTTACCCTCTGAGTTACCTAAAGACTTGTTTAAGGGCTATTTCCTTGCTAAGCACTTTCCATCTAAGTACCCCAGAGGCCCCAGAACATGCCAGCCCTTATAAATGTGACTGGCAAAACAGCTAGACATGAATTGTTCACTGGCTTCTAACAATCACAGCTCCACCTCCCTTGGCCCCATGCCTCTCTTCTCTGAAGTTGGATATCTTTTATCCCTTTTCCCCGAATCCCTGTCATTACCAAATTACTTGTTTTTATATGCTGCAGTTCCTGGGATTTTGATGTATTCAACATTGGGCTACATTGTGGTTGAGACATGATAGCTCCTATTTCAGTAATTTTTGCTGCTTTAAGAGTTTCTTCAGACTCTTATTCAACTCCCCCATTTTTGTAATCCACTCTTGTGTATTTCCATCCTTAGATTGAATGTAGAGGCACCATTGCCTTAAGGCTTCTGCCCCATTCTGCATCGTATCTCTGTGCTTCATGCAATATAAATGTTTACATATGATTCTTTCAATGCACTCCTTTGTGGTACACTGAAAGATGTTTATTGTTGTTACTCTGGTGCCGGATGCAGCATGGAATGTAGCAATGCTTCATATTTGTTCTGTCTCTCTTCCAGTGGACTCCATCTCTTGATGCTCTAGGGATTAGACAAGCAGATCCATTATGCATCACTATAGAACATTGAGTCCCAGTGACATAAGCAGATGGAATATTCTTCCACCACAAGATTTTGAGTTCTCAGAGTTCCAGATATGTACACTGCCTGTTTCAATAATGGGAGACCCTGAATCAAGTTGGTATAGATTGGTGTCCAGCTGAAGCATATAGGAGAAGACTGGTTCTCTTTTAGATCTTTGTGCATTCATATGGCTTTGGTGCTGAGTGCTTCCAGAGGAGTTCATTACAACTCCCACTATGGAACTTAGTGTCTTATAGCTCCCAGCTTTACTCTAATTGGCCCTTTCAATAGGACAGGATCCCTTCTGTGGGGCTTGGCACTGCATCAACTTCCTCTCTTGAGACTGCTGTGCATTGGTGCCTCCTGTGAACCTGGCCTCCTGCTGCTGCTGCTGTGAGATTTGACACATCTGCTCCTGCTCTGCATGTTGGCACATTAGTGCATCCTCTAGTCTAGAGCGTGGAATTGTTGCACTCTCAGTAAAGCTTGGCACACCAGTACCTCCCCTTTAATCTCTGTGCTGTGCTTATCTTCCAGCACCTTGTGTTCACTGATGACTCAGGCAGGAGCCTCTGAGAACTTGGGAGCTCTCTGAGATTTTGACAGATTCTCAGGATGTCTAAACATTTAGGCAGAATATGGATATATATTTTCTTACTAATGCAAGCTTCTCTCTGGTGCAGTGAGGGGGGATACTCTTTGGGACATCAGCCTTCTCTGTGTTTTCAGTCATGCGTGTTCTAAAGCATGGCCATTTAAACTGAACCAAGAGGATTCTCTACCGGGGTTGTCAGTGCAGTCAGGTCTCTGTAGGTTGGGTTGTTTGATTCCACTATCCTTTTTTGTTAAGTGTGAAATCTCTATTCTAAATTGAGATGCAAGAGGTGCAAAGTCATGACTCCTGTCATAAGAAGCTTTGTCCTCACTGCGTTTTTGCTTGCCACTTAAGGGAGCAATAATGTGGAGCACAAAATAATAATCATCATACCTAGTTCTTCTATAGCGCTTGTCCTCAATCAGTCTCAAAACACTTTACAAAAGAGAGATGTATCATTATTCCCCATTTTACAGAAAAGGAAACTGAGGCAGAGAGGTGAAATGACTTGCTTAATAACTAAAGAAGTGTCCAAATTGCCCCTTGTCAAGAAAGACAAGGATTGATTAGTTTACCAGCTCTCTACTGATCCTGACACATGCTTGTTTACCCAGCTGCAGATGGCAGTGGCTGGCCTGATCGAGTGGGAAGCCTGGCCACAGATCACTTGGCACAAAGACCCCTTGCTCCCCTTAACCCAGAATGTGTCTGCCTGGCAATCTGGTTCCTTTTAGGGCAGTGCTCTAGAGGCATAATGTTTGAGTAGGTGTATTGTGAAGGTCTGCCTTTTCCAAGAAGAGCTTATTACTTAAGTAGGAGTTTATGCTGTGATGTCCCTTCTCAGGGTCAGCTCCAGGCACCAGCTTAATAAGCAGGTGCTTGGGGCGGCAAGGGAGAGGGGGCTGGCAGGTTCCCTCACTCCCTCTAGGAGCAAAGGGCCTGCCGCTAAACTGCCACCGCCGATCGCGGCTTTTTTTTTTTTTTTTTTTTCCAATTTCCCCCCCCCGTTTTTGCTTTTTTTTTTTTTTTTTTTTTTTTTTTGCTTGGGGTGGCAGAAATGCTGGAGCCGGCCCTGTCCCTTCTGGTTCCCTTTTGAATGTCCCCCAGAAAAACTGTTCAACCCTTTTTATTAGTCAGGTGTGTTTAAACATAGACTGATTAGCACTGGATATTTGCTAGATAGATACATTTAATTTCCCTCCCCGCCTCCATTTATTTTTAAAAATCCCTTAATCATCGGACATTAATAAGAGCCTGCCAAAAGTGATGAAAGTTTCTTTTCAGCGACTCTATCCATCTGAACTCAGGTTTCTTACTTGGAAGATCATTTCCAAGTGACAGCATAAAGTGAATGAGCCAAAGTATAGGTACGTCAAAACATCAGACACATACGAGCTAGGTGAGTTCCCGACAATTTGATGCTCGCTGAATCACAAGATCTGACTAGGAAAATCTTCCATAACGTCTTAAAAGGGGTAGAGTCCCAGGTAACTAGCTTTCCCTATGGTACATGTAGATAAGAAAATAATTTTATGTCTGAAATATAGGCAGGCAAAATGCACTAAACAGCAAGTGACAGTAGGAAACTTGATTTTTATTTGTATTAAATAAAATGTGGTCTTTAAATTGCCCAGAGTCTTCACCATTCTCTTTCCCACTCTTCTGCCGGATGATATACACAGCTAAAAGGTTCAAAACAAATTTTGCCTGAAGTGTAAATCCTTAGCTTGAGCTCTTTTTTGTTAACTCTAATTGATTAGACTAGAGTTTGGGAGACTGCACAGTAAATCAATATCGGTTTATTACAGTCATAAATATTTAACAGCTTTTTCAGCTGCAGAATTAACTGAATGTGTGACCTTAGCTTGGGCTTTATATAATTAGTAATAAACACTGTGAGCTTTAGAAATAACTATGTTTGTTGTGCCAGTCCCCTTCCCTTGCAACTGGGCATAGATGTTCTCTCCTTGCCTGGCCTACCTGAAACCAGCGTAGACGGGTAGTATACCTGATCTCATTGGTTTATACCCAGATCACCATTTTCCCCCTTTACACTATGGGAAATCCTCCTTTGCAGAAGACAAAGGAGGCAGTCATGATATCATCAGAGCTACATGAATGCCGCATCAGAACTTGTCAGCAAAAGTTGCTCATGGAGCATTTTTCGTCCTTTGATTGAACCCCTGTAGTTGTTACACCTGTAATGTTCCTTTTCTTCTGTCCTGGAAATGTGGTGGTTACTCCCAAATCACAGTGCTACTAGCAGCTGGCTAGGCTGCAAAAGGTGCATTGCAGAGGAAGATTTTATTTTTACTTGTGGTCTTAACTGTATCTTTATGCTATATAACGATGTCTTTGAAGTTTTTTCCCCCAGAATTATATTGTTTTCATTTAAAAAGAAAAAAGTGTTGCAGTACCAATAGGTTTTAACAAAATCAGAGTTTTAGGCGGTCTAAATAAATATCACCTCACTGCTTTAACTGAGTGCTCAGAGGGCTGACGCGTCCGTTTCCTTTTATTGTTACTTTCTTATTTTACTAGTTCGCTTGTCCTCCAGAGCCAAGACCCACTATTTCTAATGGGGAAAAAAGGGGGGGGGGGCAGGAAAAAAGCCGCTTTTGGAGAAGGGAAAAGTGAAGCTGATATGGAGAGATAGCAGATAACGTGGTCTTGGCTCCCTCTTCTGCTTCCAGTGGCTTTTATAGTTGTCCAGGTTCTTCCTGGTGAAAAAGTGTCTAGATGCCTTTCCTGAAACTGAGAAAGAGCCACTGTAGATGCCTTCTCTAGGGGCCCCTGCTCCAGAAAGAGGAAAGGAAATAGGGTGGTGACTCTCAGGGCTGCCAGCAAACAGGACCTGCCATGAGGAGAAGAACCAGCGCATGGGTGAGAAGCATCCAAGGAAAGCTGCAATCTGGGCAGCATTTACAGGGAAGAAGATGCCCAGGTAGCATGGAAGTGTGTACAAGGAGAGAAGAAAAGAATGAGTGACCAAATGAATTGCAAAAGTACCAGTGTAATTAATTTTCTTCCCTCCCCTCCCCCCAAGGGACAAAATGCATATGACATTAAAGATAGGTTTTAAAAAGTAAAATACCTCAATACTTCCTTATTACTACTTAAACAGGTAAGTAATTGCTGTATTTTCCAAAGGGATGTTTCATAATTGCATATAAGAAAGTAGGTTGATTGTGCAGTCATGAATGGAAGAGAAGTTGCTCTGTTAGACTATCTTTCTATTAAAGTGTTGGAAGGCCCCTGTCTTAGTGAATCAATAAACAGCAAGAGTGTTTTAGAGACTTTTTTTTTTTTTTTGTTCTGTGTAGAATATTCTCCCAGGAATGTTTGGTGAGGACGTTGGCATTGAAATATGGACTTACCTCAGTTTCCATTTTTGCTGAAGATGTCAGTGACATCCTGGCTTGAATCGTGCATTCAGATTGGGTATTTTTCTCTCTTGTAAAATAAAGAATGGAAAGTCCTTATATATGAATGTCACAGGTGTACAAACCTTCTAATATGGGGAAACAGTAATGCCTTGAACAATATACTTGCCACTTTAAATTCTCCAGGGAGTTGTATTGATTAATATTCTCTGGATAACCAGGATTTAAAAAGAATCCGGTCCTGAAGAATAACTCCGTGTAAATCTGAAGTTTGTCTCTCTCACCAACAGAAATTGGACCAATAAAAGCTATTACGTCACTCACCTTGTCTCTCTAATATCCTGGGACCGACAGAGCTACAGCTACATTGCATAACTGCAAAGGAACATTGGCATCTGTTCTTGTGTTATATAGCTTAGATACATTTGCATTATCTGCTTCCTTTGTATTTTTGGTACATAAATTTGTGAACAGGTCTAGTATTTGTGCTTGTGTTCAGAGTTCCATGTTGTAGCAGCCACTTGGAGCGTTTTCAGAAAAACTGTGTGGTTCACTGTGTTGAGAAGAAATCTTAACCCATCCCCAGTAAATAATGAGTACTAAGAATTTAAGCTAGGATTTTTTTTTTTTTTAAATCTTGTGGGTTATCTTTGAGGTATTCTGTACTGTTTAACTTCTTAGATCTGATTTGGTTATTGCGTGTGGTGTCCATTGTGGCCCTCTTTGTGGTATTGCTCAAGTTGTATTTTCAGCAAAGCTTACCACTAACTGATGAGCTGTTCCCCTGGCACACCAGCCTTAAGAAAAAACACTCATAATAAAGCATCCATTCTACTGTATTCCATGGTTGCTCCCTGAAACAGCCTAGCTCATGGGAAGGGTTGCTCAGCATTTCTTTGATTTGCTCCATAGTGACCTCTACAGTAAGTCAGCTGCTGTTTAAATTAAGGAGTAGACTCACTTATCCTTTAAAATCTGTCTTGCACCAATCCACTGGATTTTTATATATATATATATATATATATATATATATATATATATATATATAATGAGTCTAAACTTCTGCAGCATACAGACGATGAATTCCTAGTTGCTTAGCACTGCACACTTCTTTCCATTTATTTATTGAATAAAAACATTTCTAACCACTTTTCTTTTGGTTGACAACTCTCCAATGAGTTTAAAACATTTCTGTTACCAGCCTATGGGTTCTGTCATTAATATACAACAGAGTACCCCATGTGGAAATCCCAGCTCCTGACTGAGACACATTAATTCTGGGGTAAGGCCTTCTTTGATGATAATAGTTAGAGACATGCATTTTTCCTACATAGCTCTGGTTACATCTGCCCTGGGAGCTAGGGGTGTGATTCCCAGTTCCCGTAGACATAGTTGTGCTATCTCTTATCTGAGCTAGCAAACTAAAAATTGTAGTATAGGTGGGGTAGCATGGGCAGCGATGGCATGGACTGGCTGCCCTGAATACATACTTACAGGGTACAAGAGAGTTTGTACTCAGGGTAGCTAGCCAGTGCCGCTGCTGGTATTCATGCTATGTCAGCTATGCCACTATTTTTAGCACGCTAGCTCAGATGAGAGCTAGTATGAGTATGTCTACAGGAGCTGAGAATCACACCCTCAACTCATAGTGTAGGCTTAACCTATGACTGAGAATAACTCAGTTTCTGTATCTAACTGGCTATATTAAGGGTACTCTTTGAATCTCAGCTCTCTTGTTAAGGTTTTTTTTTGTAATCATTATTTGAAATTGTGGTTCTCTAGCTAGGCTACCATTGCAGGTTTGCCTGCTGGGTCTGTAGTTGAGTGCTGTGAAACTACCTTGGAATTGATATTAATTGATGATACAGATTGATGCAAGGTCACTGCAGAGCTCCTCCAGCATTGATTTGCAACACTGCTGAAGGCTGTGGACTTAAGTTTCTTCCCCAAGTTCTAGTAGGTAGGTGTCAGAAGGCGACTGTATTGGAGTGCAATAGCCAGTTAAAATTTATGCCTACTGCATCTCTTCGTCATCCACTGACTTTTTTTTTTTTTAATGAGTGGATGCTTCATTGGGATGTAACCAGTTATGTTTTCTAAAGTAACTACAACATTGCCGTAAGGCACATATATATGCCACAAAGTACTATATGTGTACAAGGGGCTTAAGCTATGGTTGCTATAGGAACCTTAACTGAAGTACCTGAATGTTTAGCTTTTAAACTGCCATTTTAACATGGGCTTTTTCAGATTAAACACCTAGAAATGTGAGCTGACATGCATATAACATTTTTGTGTGGTATTTTGATAATCTAAAAAGTGGGGAATTACTTTCTTTAAAAAATCATGGGGGCAAGAATGACTCTTTAAGAAAAATAAGTACATTGTGAAGCATCTGGAAGCTTGCCTCCTTGTAGCTAGTAAGGTCACAGCTTTGCAATTGCCATGTAAGATACATATCCAAGTTTGTATGTGCCATCAGAACAAGTTGCATTTGGTAAATTCCATGAAATTGACTGACTGAGGTCAACTGCAGCTGGCACAGGAGGAGAAAAATGTATTGTGTTAATTAGGTAAACAAATTGGTAATGAGGATGAAACCCAATTGTTTTTGGTTGGTTGTCTGTGACATTTTTAAAACAACTGAGAGCTTTCTATTCTGTTCACAAGTCCATCCATGTGGAAAATCTTCCTTCTAGAATCTAACGATATATGTATTTTCCAGGTTAAGCAGCATATCTGAGTCACTTGTATTTTTTCAGGAGGGGAGAGTTCTTTATATTTTATTACTATCCAGATGCAATGGATTGCCAGGAGTGTGTGTAGGTGGTACATATCAATTCATGGTGTATATTTATAAATATGTGGGTTTTTTTCTTGCTGGATTTTGATTTAAGATCCTCCATAGCTACCATCTTAATATATTCACTGCGGAATCCTTCCCTCCCTCCCCCCATACTAGCAAAAGATTTCTATTATGCAATCAGTTATTTCAACCATAATTCAAATAATGAAAAAAAAGTTACAGAAAACTTTTTGCATGGTGTTTAAAAATTCAGATAGATGGATTTCATTTTAAAATCCAAATGTTGAGTTTTGCCACTGAAATTTGTACTCTTGCCTATGTGCTATGTGTCTTTTCTAATATAGTTGCTCTGCAGCTATTCAATGTGGAGCAAGCGTTTAATGGCTCTAAAATAGTCCTCTAGTTTAGTTTATCTGTTACTGGCTCTGGTTCTTGATAGTGTTTCCTGTTGACTTGTTCTTCCTTTAAATTCTTCTAGCTCTTGCATTAGTTGTCTTCCTCAATAAAGCCCTTATACTTATATTCAAGAGGGAAAATGGACCCATTCCAAATTTAGGAACAGGTCAATGGTTTTGTTTTTTTTACAGGTAATGGACAACCAGCTTATTTCTACTCTGTAACTCATCTAATTAAAATACAGGGACACTACCTGTTCGGTTCTAGAAGAGCTCTTTTGTGAGCTGAGCTTCAGAAGCCAGCTAAGAGCAGAAGCATTAGTGACGCTCTCAGAACCTCCTTGTTGGTTTAACAGTTTTGTTTGTTGAGTTAAAAAATGGAAGTGGTGATAAAAGTATATTCGGATGGGTTTGCACTTAAATGCTGTGCAGAAGAAGTGGGTTACAGGAGGGATTTGAATCAGTCGGAGCCTAGGGCAGGGAGGTGATTTCAGGGATAAGGAGTGATGACAACATCCACAGGTGAGTGAATCCAGGGAGCAGAATGGGGAGAATAAATATAGTGTCACCCTTAAACTTGACCTTCCCCCAAAAGTCACTAACAGCCTCTTGCTTGTCATTTCAGTGGAGGGGAGAAGGCAGAAGCCCCATTGGAGAGATTGGATGAAAGTCAAAGGGGAAGGAAGGGCAGGGCTGCCCAGAGGATTCAGGGGGCCTGGGGCAAAGCAATTTCAGGGCCCCCTTCCATAAAAAAAAGTTGCAATACTATAGAATACTATATTCTCATGGCGGGGCCCCCGCAGGGCCTGGGGCAAATTGCCCCATTTGCCCTCCCTCTCTGGGCGGCCCTGAGGAAGGGATGTGGGCTCGAGAGGCCATAGCTAGAAAGAGGTAGTGTGACTGAGTGAAAGCTCCCTATGGATAGGGGAAAGAGTGTAATTGAATGTAGAGGAAAAGGAGCCAGAAGGGAAGGAAAAGCGGTTGAAAATCAGGCAAGGAAGGAATATGGGAAGGCAAAAATCTCATCTGTATTATCTCTTCCCTAAAACTTCATTATAAAGCTGTCCAAGCTCAACTGCCAGCCAAGGTAAGATCCATTCTGAATGCCTCTTCATCAAATGTTTGAGTACAACACTTGAGCTTTCTTATGCAGATAACCCTTTCAGGAAGTTATTCTTGAGGAGCAGTGAAAGAAATGTGTTGTCTGACTATGAAAAAATGTATGTGTTAAAGGTGCTCTGACTAGAGATGACTTCATAAAAACGAATCTGTATTTGGTGGTCTCGATTCATTTTACTAGTTGGCAAATGTCAAAATGATGAAAACCTTCCCCATAGTTGACCGTTTTGGCCATTCCAGCAAAATGCAAATATTTCCAAGGGATATTTAAATCCAAACTATTTCATTGCTCCATTTAAAAACATTGAGTTACTAAGTTTTGGGCCTAAACCGCCCAACTATGTTCCTTAACCAGCAATGAGGATCATTATACATTTCATCACCTCGTTCCCATTAGATATAGCGGCAACAGTCTACAAAAAGCCTACTACTTGTTTATACCTTACTGTGATATATTGAGCAGATAACTCAATGTATCAAACTCAGTCCCTGTTGCAAGGAAGTAGCAACAGTCTAAGCAAGTTACTGAAACTCGTCAGTTGCATTACACAACACAGCATCATAATAGATTTGGGTGATGCAAAACACTAACAATCAAACAACTTGGTAGATGTTGCCTCTAACGTGATGACACGTAACAAGAATGAAGAGACATTTAGTTGTCTTAATCGGAACACACACACAATCCAAAGGACACAGCTGCTGCTCTTGCTAAAATAGAAAGCATAGGATCCTAAGAGCTGAAGTCTGTTAAATTTTAATTTGGCTTCCAATCTTGGATATGTGCATTGTTTTTCAGTAGCACTGTAAGTAGAATGGAAGATGAGTGTACTTAGATTAAGTTTAATCAAGTAGCAATAATGAGAGATGGATGTTTTGTTGCAATCCGGAGCACATTAGGAATTAGAAACACAGGTAGTGCCATATCATTTCAGGCCAAAGGTCCAGTTACTGGTATCCAGTCTCTCAGTAGCCCATACCAAGCACTTCCGAGAAGAATGTAAGATTCCCCATAGCAGCTGATTAGGCAATAGTATGCTTTTGGGAAAGATTATTCGTGACTTCAAGCAGTTAGTACTTGTTTTATATCCTGAAGCATGACGATTGATATCCCATATAAACTTTTATTCTAGATAGTCTAGACATTTTATAGAGAGTTCTTATGTGAAGCCTAGTAAGGTCTGTCCTCCATCATAATCTTGTGGCTGTGAGTTATTTACAGTTTAATTACTCATTGTGTAAAGTATGTTATAAATTAGTTGCCTTTTAATGTAGTTGAGTATTCCCTTGTTTTTTGTATTATAGCACAAGATATAATAGGAGCTCCTGATTGACTTTTTCTAGACTGTTCATTATATTTAGATACCGCTGTCTTGCCATTGCTTACTTTTCTTCCCAACTAAATTATCTTAATCTTTTTAATCTCTCATATGGAAATATTTCTAAGCCTCAAATCCATTGCCCTTTTTGGTTCCTTTTCTATCTAGTGCTGTATCCTTTTAAAGATGAGATGACCAAAACTGAACAGAGTACAAGGTTTTTTTTTATAATATTTTTAGTTTTAGTTTCTTGCTTCAGCCTTACTTTCTTGTTTGTATTTGTGACTGCCATTGCACATAGATCTAATGTCTTCAGAGAGCAGTCCTCAAAGATGCTTAGGTCATCTTTTCCTGAACTTTCACAGTTAGTTTATAACTCATATGCATATCTGCATAGTTCATATTGTTCCTTCCGGCATGAACTTCCTTGTACTTGTCCATGTTGCGTTTCATCTGCCATTCAGATCACCTATCTTTGTTGGATCCTTTTGGAGTTCCCTAGAGACACGTTTAGGCCTGACTAATCTAAACAGTTTGGACATCTATAAACTTTTCCATCTCATTGTTCATTGCCACTCTTCTTCAAGTTCACTAATATGCTAACTAACACCAGTCGTAGTATAAATGTTTTGGGCAACCCTGTTAACTTTCTTTCATGTTGAAAATTGACCATTTATACCTGAACTTGGTTTTCTGCATTGTAACCAGTTTCTGATCTGACAGAATTTATTAATTTCTTCACTTACCTTTTATAAGCCATCATTTGGGCATTGGCTTACTGCCCTTTCTCTGTCTTCTCTGTGACACCACCAGCTAGCTCAACACGTAACCTGTGGGTGCAGGAGAGATCAGCTGGTAGATGACTGGCCCAGCAAGATAGCAGGGATCAGGCAACAACCATGCTGCTGCTCCTGGCTACCTGTTCTGCAGACTAGGTGATGAGTACACCCCTTTGACTGACAAATGGGCCCAGGTCTGCAGAAGAATGGATCTGGCTTTAAGCTGCATCTGGGCCACAGCAAATTCACTTTATTTTTAGGTGTCTTTAACCTTACCCTGAATAGGAAATAACTGCCCTCCTGCTATGGCTTCCCTGCTATCTGCAGGGCATTTTTGCATGGTTGCAGGTCACTGCACAGATAAACTGGCTCACAGTTAATGACAGCCAGATATTTACAGATGTTCCAGGTTTTGTGTGTAGATCTTTGTGGACTCGCAATTTGAAACTTAATTCTTGTGTACATTTGCCAGTAAGAGGAAATTACCTACCCCTGTATTATACAGGCATCATTTTGTCTTGTGTTTTATTCCTTACAACTACAAAATCCAAAAGTTCAGTTATCCAGATGTTAAATACAATTTACATAACTTGCATGTCCAACAGGTCAGTTTTGCCTGTTAAGGTGGCACTTGTTTGAGGTGTGTTGTTTTTTTCCCTGCTCTGGCAGGCTACAGAACAACACAATATTTGGGGGGGGGGGGGTTTCCCCTGAATTTCTTAAGCGTATGTGAAAGGAAAACATTCTCCCAGACTTCCATTCCACCTCTGTTCCTCTTATGGGCATCCTGGGACCGAAACCACCTCCTGGTTGCTGCACGGTTCCTCCTAGTAAAGTACCACAATACAGTTCATTGGCTGGTGTTTCAGTTCAGCAACGTACTAGGTCACACAAATGTCTTCTATCTCCACCATCAAAGCTTTGTGGATTTTTTTGTTATTAATGAAGCTCAGCTCTTACCTGGTTCTTCTGGAAGAGTGCCCTCATTTAACTATGCAATTCCTGACCTGACCAGGAACAATGACAATTACTCCTACCATCTGGGCAAGCATGAAGAAGTTAAACTTCTTGTTAACTTACAACAAGCACAGGTCCAATATGTTTCACTCTAACTACCTACCTTCATACATAGGGGAAGGAGAGAATTGGTTTCTCAAAGCAGTCAGAACGTTTTTAAGATTTGAAATATATATTGTATGTCAATTTGCAGTTTTACTGGCACTGCTGATTTTTGTGATGTAAAAAAATACAGCATCCATCTTGATGATAATACATTTTGAAATGTAAAGAGGACATGAAATCTAATAATAATTCCTGCTGGTTATTGTTTCCCTGAAACAATAAAGTACTCTTCCTCCCTCATCTCTCCAAAAGCAGGTGACTTATGATGTTGACAGAACTCAGTAAAATCTCAGAATTAATTGTGGGGAATTTCCACATCAAAATATGGGCTGCTGTCTGCAGAAGTCTCCTGTTAGTAGTAATATAAATAGTGGTGATAAATAAATTCAGCATCCTAACTCTACCTGCATAAGAGAGATTTGTATTGGCGTTTAAAGAAGGTAACTAGTGCACCTTCCCAGACACCAAGCATCTGCAGAAACCCTTTTTCCTTACAGCAGACTATTAAGGTGTTTGTTCTCTTAAAATAATTAGAAGAAGAAGGTGAGTCGCTGATTTAGTCTAGAGGCTTGTGGTTGGATTTTTTTTTAAGCTTGGCTGTGATGAAATTTTTACTGTAGCTCTGTGTTAAACTGTTGACAAACTAA
This sequence comes from Trachemys scripta elegans, assembly GCF_013100865.1. Classification (NCBI taxonomy): domain Eukaryota; kingdom Metazoa; phylum Chordata; order Testudines; family Emydidae; genus Trachemys; species Trachemys scripta. Next base: position 7,917,474 of record NC_048307.1, on the reverse strand, counting down.
ATGAATTCCCAGCTGTTATCTTCTAGTTCGCGCATGAACCATGCTACAAGAAATCTTAGATACAAATCTACTCTAACTTGATTCTCAACTGCTTTTACTAAGCATCTCTTTTCCTAGCCACAGAATTCCTTCTGCCCACAGCAACCTTGTTAAGTGACCATTAAACACAAAGAGGGAGAAATGACTTCTCTTATGGCTAAGGCACTGAACTGGAGATTAGGAGAGTGTGTTCAGTTTCCAGCTTTGCCACAGACTTCTTGTGTGATTTGGACCTGTATGCCATTTTGCACAAGGGGATAATAACCCTCCCTACCTCACAGGGGTCTTGAGAGGGTACAGTAAATTTAAAAAAAAAAAAAAAAAAAACTTGGGACGTGCTCAGGTACTACTGTTCTGATTGGGGTATTGTAAGTACCTACAACCACAGTCAGCCCTCTCAAAAGGAACACACCAGACTAAACAATGAAGAAGTGGAAGCCTCCAGACAACATTTTAGAAGCATCAGAATTAATCAAAAATGCATGTTAGTGGTTAGGTTTTGACAGCCAAAGTGACCACTAATTTCACAAAAGGTCATGCTCTTTCATGTGTAGGCTTACATGCCAGTCATTCAGTGTTTTCTCTGTGAATTTCTAGTTTCTGTAGCATGCCCCAACAGAGAGCACTGGTGTACTGACTCCCTCTCCAGAATCTATGAAAATGATTTTATCTCATTAATCACATCAACCACCATTAACACAGATAACATGTCTGCTGGCATGGTGGGACATAATAACAGGTGTGTCAGCCTCCACTTCCATTCAAACCTGGTTGAGGTCCATGATCGCTTATCTGGTCTGGTAATGTATCGTCTGCACCTGAAACAGTGTGGGGAAGAGGTGGGAGTGGCAGAGGAAAGCCTGTGAGTTCTTTGCTACTAAGTAGTAGGGCCGTGTGTCTCTGAAACGGAGCTTCAGGAAGATGTACAGTAATGATATTGCACTTTTCATTGCATGGATGTAGTCTGGAAGGCCCATCTTGGGTGGCCAATTGTGTTTTCTGGAAACCTTCATTGCCAAGTCCTCCTGTTTATTTTCAGGGATGACCTTTTGGATCACTTACTCGAGCATTTCTGCAGGTACTTTCTCTACTTGTATTGGCTTCCAGAGTTGTTTGAAAGAGCTTCAAGAAGCCACTGATGCCAGGCAGAGAACTAAGTTATTCATGCTAGTGTAACCGCACAGGGACCTGTACTTATACGTCATACTTTCAGACTCTCCAATTTGAGCTGCTTCTGGGTTTCAACATGGTACCTCTTTGTCAGGATGGCCTGTCCTCTGGCCTTAACATATCTGCCCAGAAACTGGTATCAACAGTGATGGTCCCAATTTATGCCTTAACCAGAAAGCATGTTAAAGACTTGACTGGAGCGCGCAATGCTTGTGGATTCATAGCATTGCTTTGGCTGTGGTCCTCCTTTCAAATGCTATCAATCCAATGCTGGTCTGCACAGTTGCTGATCTCCCAGTAGTGAAACCCTTGCTGTTTTAGGTTACCTGTATGTGTGGGCATGAACAACCAGTGTTCTGATTTTCCACGCATTCTTGCTAAGTATACAGTAACACAATATTGTAGGTCTCTCTATAACAAGCAATTTTTAAAAAATATGTTGATGGAAGAAGAGTGAAGAACTACAGATTATTAAGGTAAAGCAAGTGGTTAGCACCCAATTTTGAGAACTTTGGAAAAAGGGATATATAATTTCTCAGATGCACAATCCATGCTCAAGGTGTTGAAGACCTAGCTTCATTCATATCCTCCTGCCTGTCCATTATGTAATGGACCACTAAAAAGAGACACATGATGTAGGGTGCTGAAGAGTGGCCACACAATTTTTTTTTGCTGTTTGCATTTTTACCATGCATTACGGTATGCCTTTTTCACAGTGATGGTATTCATTTATTTCCAGTTCTTCCTTTCTCCGACAGTAAGATTAAAAAGGAAATCAATACCATTATACAGAATGAGCTCACAACCCAGAAACACACAGGTCTGTGCCTATAATATGTATTGTACATCTTCAATGTCTGCATTTCTCAAGTCCACTCCAGAGACAGTGCACTGCAAGCATGAATGGAAACATAGAAAGCTAAGGTACTGTAAAATACAGCAAAGAGTCTGCACAACACAGCAGCCAGTTATGTTAGCTCAAAGTTGAATGCCATTGGCAGTCTTAACAAATGTATCCGCTCCTCCCCACAGGCACTGTCCTATGGTCAGATACTGATGAAGAAGAATGGTTGCCCCAAGCAAGAAGGGACGATGCAGTAGAGGTTTCTGGATTTATTCTTCTTCTAATGATATGAAGCATGCTAAACATATTGCCATGTATTTTAGTCAGCTTAGACATCACAAAACAAGTCACTAAACTTCTTGGGTTAGATTATAAGGAGAGGCAGAGGCCCCTCTATGATTTTTATGGCCCAGGTACAGCATAAGGCATCTCTGCCCTAAGACAGTCTTTCATTTTACACTACCTGTTATGTCTTCAACATCATTTTTTCTTTTTCAGGAATTACAAACAGGAGTATTTTGAACCAAGTCTCAGCCACAGTTGACCCGATGTACATAAAATTTGACCGTGTTTTTCCAAGGTAAGGATGCTGTAATCATTACAGGAGAACATTGAGCTGTGGTGCAGTATCTTACCTCTCATTCAATGTACTGTACTATTTCTTTTCAGAAAACAACTCAAATCATATTGTGGCTGCTGCATTCATTGCTGCCTGAGGGCTACACTGAGTGTGCACCCCAGCCAAGTAAGTCCACATCTTTTTCTACCAAGCTCCATTTGCAGAGTGGTCATTAGGGTCAGGGGTATCTAAATTTCAGCACTATCTCTGTGTGTTACAGGTCGTCATATCTCAACTCAGTCAAGCTATTATGGCTCCATATGAAGCACTACATTTGGACGCATGCAAAACTGACATCAGAAGAATTTGTGCAACCACGTAGAGAGTAACCAAGCCAGCCTTCTGAATAGGGAAATCTGCGGCTTGTCGTCTGGTGACCATCTTGAAGAAGGTGCTGCCTGTGATCATAGCAAAGCAAGGTTCAGCCAGAGGCATGTAATATACAGTGCTCAATAAATGAATTTAAAAAAGCTGTCTATACTGTTTATCTTTATTTGGAAGCACTAAATCAGACACCAAAAACAAAAGTAATAGGATATAAATACCTATGTGCAATACCATTTTTTCTGCTAAATAGAGAGAGCCTCCAGGGATCCCGTCACAGGCTTCTGTACAGCACAGACTTAGTTTCAATTCTGTCACTAATTATAGGGGCTAATGTTTGCAAGGGAAAATGGAAAGCGACTTTCTCATGCTTAGACAAGCACTGCTGCTCAGACAGACAAGTGCTAAATATCCCCTGCCAGGGATTTCCCAAGGCCTCAGTCATTGCACAGCAAATATAGTTAGTTCTAATCTAGTGATAACAGGAGGGGCTAAGAAAGCACTGTTGATCAAAGACAATGACTTTTACCCCAGCATGAATATCTCTGTATCTCGACATGATGCACAGAGACGGGTGAGCTAGTCAGAGGATTGTTAAGCCGTCTGCAGCATCATACTATACTTCAGTGTGCTACGACAAATTAACTATTTAACAAGTTGCTAATGTGGCTCATTCAGCTGCTCTGCCTCCCAGCGTGATAATAAAACAAATGATTACAGTGTGCTTCCTGCCCAACAGAAATTACTGTCATGTAAATGGAAAACTTTATGCGCTGCACTACAGAATAAACAGAAGCAACAAGATGTTGGAGGGGCAGGGCAGTGTCATATTGCATGCTGGAGGGATGATTTAGGAGAGCTGTGTATCCATCACCTAAATTCAATATGCAATTCAACACAGTAATGTCTACGGTAACCTAGCAACGGGACCACACGCCCCTCCTGGTGAAGGAAGCTAAAAGGCTTTTTGAGCACTATCTGGTGTATTGCAAGAGAACTGCAGCATTTTTAATCACCTCCGCATTGCCACCTGGTGTCTTTTCATGGAATGGCAGGAAAATTCTCCAGTTCTGGCAGATCATTTCTTCTCGGGTTTGCAGTGCCTCCAACAGCTCCATTTGTATTGCACAAGAGGAAATGCGTTCATTTTACCTGTCACTAATATCAGAAGTGTGAAGGAATCTACCAGTGCATTTTCTCTTGTTTTGTGGGAGTGTCTTTGAGGATCGTTGTATATTTAAAATAATCATGTTCGTCCTCATGATGCTTTTCTTTCTGGCTCACAGCTACTTCATAGAGGTGGTTGTGTCAGAATCTTGGGGACAAACACAAGGAGCTGAGTATGATTTTCTTCTCAAATGAGCTTTGCAAACAACTGCAAAGCGTTCCCCATTTGTGGCCACTTCGTGGTGTGCAACAAAGGGGTTTTCTTGAAGCATCTTGGCTTTCCCGCACAAGATATTATCTCTGGGCATTATAGGGCATACCTGCATTTGGCTTCTGTGGGGTTGAACCCAGATCTCTGTGCTGTTAATTAATGTTCGCTTGTTTTTTATTTGAGCTGAGCTAGGTAGCAACATCCTTAGAATCTTTTACTTAATTTAAAGGTGCTGTGTTCAGACAGCCAACCTCTGTAAAATCAGCACTGTTATAAACCGGCCTCATGGCCTGGGTACAGTCTGCCACCATCATTACCATCTCCTCATCTGCACAGCAGAGTAGGAAAAACAACCCCCTTCTCGTGATCTACGATGTGTTTCAGACAAGAAAATTGTTATTGCAAGATAAAATGGTACATAATAAAATTACAGAAGCATCTTTTGGCCTAGTGCCCTACATTAAGAAAATCTTTTGTGATAAGCTGTGAATATTTTTATTTGCTTCAGTTGATCAACATTATGGCATGTTGACAAAATGTGTCTTTCTAGGTGTCTGGAGCATGCCTGTTACCATACTCTTTAACCATTAGCTTCTTTGATCAATAACACAAGTGGCAATTCAGTTTTTTGTTGGGGGGGTGTTGTTTTTGGGGTTCCTCCCTAGCCCCACAAAACCCGCATTGCAAAAAAAAAGTTGTAAACTTGTAGCACTTTCTACTTTACTGGTGGCTGAATTGGTCATAAATTCTTACAGGATATAAAATCTTCTAAGACGTTGGGGGGCAGCATTTTGAATATCAAAAGATGCAAATGACTGAAATGCTCAGTTCAGTTTTGTTTTTAACTCAGCAGTACTTGTACTTCCCCTTCCCTTTCTCTCTTTATAGGTCTACGAGGGCTAATCAATCTTGGGAACACATGTTTTATGAACTGTATTGTCCAGGCACTTACCCACACTCCACTACTGCGAGATTTCTTCCTCTCCGACAGGCACAAATGTGAAATGCAAAGCCCCAGCTCATGTCTGGTCTGTGAAATGTCTACACTTTTTCAGGAGGTGAGTGCCATTCCCCACTACAGCATCATCCTGTAACTTTCCACAACTCTTCTGATGCAGAGAGGCATCATAAATACATTTCATTTACATTATCAGATGGCAAAATAAAGTGATAAAAAGGGAATGTGAATTTGTCGTCAAAGAATAGTTGAATCCAATCCTGTGGTCCTTATTCAGGCAAAGCAGCCACTGAAGTCATTGGGAGTTGTCTGAGTAAGGACCGAGTCTGAAACATTGTAAGGGCACTGTTAAAGCTAAGTGAGTGCATCTTATAAATAAGGTCCAAGGTCTAACTGAGGAATCTAACAGGCTCTAGTGGTGGAGAGAAGAGTGAGCGAAACTAGAGTATGTACCATTGTAGCTTAAGGCACTGGGTTACTTTAGTTAGTGTAAATACTGTAAGGATCTTAATTCTCTGTATTCTTTCCTTTAAAAACATTTGCTAGCCTCTTCTATACCAAAACACGCTAATTGCAGGAGGATAATTGGAAGCATGTTGGTACAGTATGTACACATGAATAGGTGCCAACTCCATGGGTGCTCCAGGGTTTAAGCACCCACCGAAAAAAAAAAAATAGGGAGTGTTCAGCACCCACAGGGCCGGATTAATCTGTTGTGGGCCCCACCCCTGCTCAGCCTCCTCCCCCAGAGGCCCCGCCCCATCCAGCCTCTTCCCCCTGAGACCCCTCCCACTGCTTGCACATGGGCAGGGGGAAGGGGGGAGAAGAGGAGCACCCACCGCCAAAAACAAAGGCCATTGCCTGTTTGTACATATACTCTTTCCCTTTGTTCAACAAAATGCCTGGCTTTGCAGTATACCGGGGTAGGCAACCTATGGCACGCGTGCCGAAGGCGGCACGCGAGCTGATTTTCAGTGGCACTCACACTGCCCGGGACCTGGCCACCGGTCCGGGGGGACTCTGCATTTTAATTTAATTTTAAGTGAAGCTTCTTAAACATTTTATAAACCTTATTTACTTTACATGCAACAATAGTTTAGTTATATATTATAGACTTATAGAAAGAGACCTTCTAAAAACATTAAAATGTATGACTGGCACGCGAAAACTTACATTAGAGTGAATAAATGAAGACTCGGCACACCACTTCTGAAAGGCTGCCAACCCCTGCAATATACCTTTCTGAAGTTTCCACCTCCTCTCAGTAGGCTTTTGCTGCATGATAGGCATTGAAAGATATTTACTTTTGTGAGTCACTGTGTTGAAGGTACTTTTGCAGTCTTATTTCTGACTCAGAAATATAAGGCCACATGACAGGATTGTAGGCGACTTTGATTTTAGGTTTTAAGATGAACTTTCTTCATCTGCCCTGTGCCTTTTCCCCCTTCGTGAGAGACCTGCCTTCATGGTAAGCAAAAGAAATGCTCAGAACTTTTCTTTCCTTGGTGTAAACCGTAGTTTATGCTGTTACAAGGTAAGTGAATGTTGCTTCGAAATAATATCTGTATTCAGAGTGTATTTTAGTATACAGGCGAGTCTCATCTTACGCGCATTTAACATGCGCAAATTCAGCTTTGCGCGGTTGGCAAAAACAAAAAACAAAACCCGAGAAAAATAACAATTTAAATACTCTACCTGTAGTGCGGGCGATTCCGCCCACCATTACACTCAATGTAATTTTGACTATACGCAATTTTCGCTTTATGCACTGACAGCGGAACGTAACCCTAGCGTAAGATGAGACTCGCCTGTATGTTTATATTTCATGGCATAGAAGTCCAGGCCCACCTAAAATCTATTTACTGCTATTCAGTAGGTTTCAGTTCGCCAAAGATAACTCTCCTGTTTGTTGTAGATCAGTCAATCTTGTGTGGGGAAGTGAAGTCCTTTTTTAAGTGTTCTACTAGGGCGTTGTTGGTTTCTGAGATAGTGCTTAACATTTATATATAGCAATTTACGCTTTCAAAATGCGTTACAAACATTAACTAATTACATATTAAACTTCCTGTATGTGGGCTCATTTCCTATTTACTACTGAGGATGTTGGACTAGAGGTGGGAGGGAAGGAAGGGAAGGAAAATGTGCTACTGTAGGTAGCAGCTAGAGGATTATTCATACTAGATGTGGTAAATCAGAATAGCAAGGGTAAGGGGATACCACTCTGCATAGGTAGGTATTCCAGGCACTGAGTGTAAATACCGATTTCTGTTGGCTATCAATTTGCAAATCTGATTTGATTTGTAAAAAGCCAAGTATATAGGTACTAATACCATCTACCGTCATCTTGATGTGCCTTCCTCAGATTGATATAAACATTATGTCATCCCATTGGCTTGTAATAATTTTGGTGGTCTGTTAGCACTACCGTCCTTTTAAAAAGGGGTGGATGGGAGAGGGGGACATGACTACCATGTCATGAATTGGGGGTGAGATTGGAAAAGCTGCCTGGGGAGCTGGGGATGGTGATTTATTCTTTGGTTTGGTGTCGTGTATAGGAGCTCCATTCATGGAGCTGGACCCCATTGTGCTAGGCATCGTACAAACCCGGAACCAAAAAACTGTCCCAGTCCTGAAGAGGATTTAAATGCACAACTTGCATCAATTTCCGTGTGGATTACGCTTCTAAATTCCACAGGCAGTTTTGAAAATCTCCGTCTACATTTTCCTCAAATCAAAATCCATACCTATGTTTTCACAGATTCTTGTGTAATTCATATTGTGAGGCTGCTGATACCATGAATGAGTATAGAATTGCAGCTGTTTAAAATACCAGATTGTAGAGACAGGACTGCAATGATCTGTGTCCATCTTCGTACCTCCTATTGAGGTATTTAGATTATTGTAAGAGTCTAATGTTGGGGAGGGATACTGTAAGTGATATGGGAGAGAGAATTACCACACAAGCATGTAGAAGTAAAAATTTGACACCCAGTCCCTCAGAAGCAAAACTGTGCTATTGATTACCCAACTCCAGAATATTTTCTCCTGTCTGTAAATAGTAAATATTATATTATTGGCTACATTTGATAAATCTCTCAGCATTTTTATTAGAAGCCCCTTTTTCCCTGTGGGAGCATTTTGAATTTTTGCACACCCACATTTCCATCTAATGTCTTATAAATTAAGCACTGAACAGCTTCTCTCCAGTCCCCTCGCTAAAAACACACATGCATTTATACAGAAAGGAGCCCTCTTGTTGCATTTCCAGTGATCAGGGAGGGCTAACCAATAGAGATTCAGCGGTGTGACTCTTATGAAGGAATCTTTTGTAATTTAATTACCAGGGCAACTGCAGTTCAAATTCTATCTCTGGTTTTCAGTGTGATCTGGTTTTTACCTGGCTTTCCCTCAGGGGTTAATTGATGTTGTTGTCTCAAGCCATCTTATTAAATGTCAGATAATCAGGGCAAGGGTTAATTTTATCGCTCCTCCACCCCCCTTTTCCTGAAGGCGTGATCTTATCCAAATGGAATGCTGGAGACTCCAGTGAGAGCATGCAAATAAATTCAGCTTAGAAAACTCAAAAAAGTGAGATCTGCCATCTAAAAATCAGAGTGAATTTTGCCCATTGTGATCCCTAAAGAAATAATGTTGTCCTGCTCTCCAGTTTAGGATCAGTTGTGTAGGTTGTACCAGTGGTTTTTCCATGATAAATGTCCACTGCATTTGCATGTTTGGAAGTGACAAGTTCCTTCTGGTTGAAATAGATTGATGGTGAGCAATGAAGGTGTCAGCTGTTTGTCACTGCTTACATCAAGGGAATAGTTATTTCCCTATAAATTCACTAGGCGCAGCTTTGCAAATATTTCCACATCAAATTTCTGGTGTTTGTTTTTAAAATGTATAATTGCATCTATTAACATTTTAGCTCATGCAGTTTACCTCTCAGTGAAATAATAATGTAATGAAACCAGTTGTACTGCATAGCAGGGAGAATAAAAAGGATTTGGGAATGGCCAATATAGTTGAAACTGGATTTAAAAAAAAATCAAAAATAAAAACATATAGAATCTGTTCATTGAGCTAGTTGGCTTAATGAATTCATGTACTAGCTTTTCACTTGTGTTTACTTTTGGTTTACCAATGAAAATGAGTTCAGTGATGGTCTAGTCCCTAGAGGATATTTATTCACTTTACAGAATGACCTTGCAATATGGCATGATTAGCAGGGTGTCTCAACCATCTATTATGTGACTGGAATAGCGGGAACACCTGGGGATATTGCAGGTTGTGGTGCATGCACTCACACAATGTAAAGAACAAAGCCTTCTCTTTTCCTGTCATTACCCACCCCTGCGAGTCTGCAAAAGAATACAGTACAACTAGGTAGAGAGAGTTTAGAACTAGAAACACACAGGAAAAAGAGGAGAATGAGAAGATTTATTACTTTAATGTCTAAGATGTTAGGCTGTGTTGAAATGGTTTGTGTAGAAAATAAAACTAAATAAATTCTGGCTGAAACCTCCACAAAGGGAAGAAAAAGTATCTTAAGGCCTTTATGCCAAACATCACAGACTGGGGCTTTACTGGGCACATACAGTATTGTCCTCTATTTGAGAGTCTAGGCGATGTTTTTATAAAGTCAAGAGTTAAAGAAAAGTAGAAAGAAGACATTATGGGAATTAATGCCATATGCTCAGCAAAGCATCTGTGTAGATATATACAGTAGAAACGCCTCACGATCCTATGGTATCCTTAAAGTTCCATACACAGTAAAGTTCCACGGAACTTGTGCCCATGCAGTAAACCATAATAAATTATTGCTTCTAAAACAGGTATAGAATTTATATCCATGCTTGTGAAATTGAGATCTTCCAAGTTGCATGAAACATTACTGAGTGTTGAGGGACCTAGGATAGATATTGGCATTAGACGCCAAAACATATTCTTCCCCCATCCTCCACTGTAGACTTCCTGTCTATTTAGGATTATTAAGTTGAAAAATAATTCATAAATGAAGCTTTTAATTTTTCCAGTTGGAATGGAGTCCAAAACAGGAGTTAGGCCTATAAGAACTCTTAGGGTACGTCCAGACTACCCACCGGATCGGTGGGTAGCGATCGATCTATCGGGGATCGATTCATCGTGTCTCATCTAGATGCGATATATCCATCTCCGAACGCACTCCCGTTGACTCCGGAACTCCACCAGGGCGAGCAGCAGTAGCGGAGTCGATGGGGGAGCTGCGGCCATCGATCCCGTGCCATGGGGTAAGTCGAAATAAGATACGTTGACTTCAGCTACGCTATTCCCGTAGCTGAAGTTGCGTATCTTACATTGGCACCCCTCCACCCCCCCAGTGTAGACCAGGCCTTACTTGCAGAGAGAATGTTAATTTGGTATGTATGCAAGATTGCCCAAGTACTTTTGTTTATTCCCATAGCTGGAACACCTCCACACACCCATTTTTGGTGGGAGAAGAGCATCCCTGCAGTGGTATAGCCTGTGGGGTCTACCTGTTCTAGCTCTGTCCAATGAGTCGAGGTTGCTGTATATTACTGCTGAGTGCTAATTGTGTAAAATGTATGATGAAATCTAAAAATCCCATATACATTACTGCTAGAGATAGCCATGAGTGTAAAAATACTAGGGCAGGGCATATCTAAAAATGGAGACTTCAGCCCGCAAACAGTTGGAAGAAATAGATGTCTCTGTTAAGGATTTTGCACTACTACCCCTTGGGTTGAGGTTGGTGGAAGGCCCACAATACACATCTCTGAGAGCCCCAAAGAGTTCGCCAATAAAACTAAGGAAGACCAGACTTGACATTCTTGATATTTCAAAGAGAATAAATGGCAGATTTTTGAAGGTTTTTGGAAAAAACTTACCATCTTTTAGGCCATTCTATACATCACAAAGAGGCAAAAAAGACGCATTTTTGTTAGCCACCTTCAAAAGCGCAGAAGAGATCAGGGTGTGCTTATAAGCATGCCTTGTACCTGGTATGCTCTGTTAACTCTTTGTAGTGTCTGAGCTCTAGAACTAAATGACTGCATATGTTTGTATGCAGCAAAGTCCCTTTTCCATGTTCTGCTTTGCAGTAGAGTCTCCTGAAATACTTAAAGCACTAGAGAACTTTACATAGTTATAATTAAAAATCAGTAATGACAAAACTTTAAAATACCAAGGATTAAATATACCGTAATGCTAACACTTAAATATTTATTGATGAAAGATTTTTTAGTAGTTTTCCCTTAGTGAGATTCTTTTAGTCTTTAGATATAAGCATACAAATTATATTCCAATGAGCTCAAGGTTTAGAAGCACAACTATGTTTCCATTTCTCAACATGGAGCGGGACACAGTGGTCTTTGTAGGTTGGAGAACGATTCAGTTAACATGGGGACAACATTTTGTCACATACGTCTACATTTTTTTGGTAAGCGCACTCTAAAATTAGAAAAATAAATATTTACCACAGTAGAAGATGCAATTAGTCAGATCCTTCTAGGGTCTATATTGGCATTGATTGATCTGTTTCTATTTCACGAAGGTAATGTGCCTATAGAATTGCACTTACGTTGGTACTCTGTAAGCATACGTGCTGGAACTAGGTGTGCGAGGGGTGCTGCCGCACTCCCTGGCTTGAAGTAGGGTGACCCATATTCGGCACAGGGAAATATGGACACCTGGTAAAAATTACTCATATTCAGGCGAGTTCAACGGCAATCAATCAGCACTATGCAGTACAAACATTCAAATTAGTATTAAGTTGACTGAGTCCCTGTTAAAAAGAAATACTGCATAGTTGGAGTCTTTTTATTTATCTTCTTATCTTTACCTTCTTGACACACACACCCCTACCCCCACAAACACACTCCCATACACTTCTCTTTGCCTACCCAGCCCTCCCTGCCTGGCTGGGCCCCCGTGATTGACCTGTCTCTCCTGGTACCTGGCGCTGCATCTTCCCCAGGTCGCATCGGGGGGGGGGGGGGAGAGGGGATGCAGGATCGCATGCCCCCCCTCCCCAGATTTCTGCCAGGATTCACACCAGAATGTGGCCAGCAGCAGCCTTTTGGCACTGTGCTGGAGGGAAGGGACAGGAGCTGCTTCCAGGCACAGGGGAGGAGGAGAAGATGGGGAGGGGATGACCTGACCTATGTTTTTTCAGAGCTCTTTTCTTCCCTCCTCTCCCCCCGGCATGTGGCTAGAAACAGCCTGTCCTTTCCTGCCCCCACAGTGCCGAAAGGCAGCTAACACCTCTAGGCTGCTGTTGGCCACCTACATAACCCAGCTGCCCCCGGCTACAGTGCAGGCAGGAAGGGGTTAAGCCCTAAGGTTGCGTTGTGCACCAGGGCCCAGGGAACCTGACTGCAGGGGCTTCAACGAACTCAGCCAGAGAGGTGGCTTAGTAGAGGAGGGTACCTAGGGGATGGAGCAGCACTGTGCTTCCTCGAGGCGGGGGGTGGGGGTGAAGAGGGTGCTAAGCCCCTTCCCCAGGCTGCTGTGGAGCCTGCAGATTCGGGGCAGGAACAGTCTGGAAATCACTCACCGACCACCACTCCAGAGCTTAGCTGAGGGGCGGAGAGGCTTCCCCATGCCAGCGCTGTGTGGGGCTTTGGCACATGCGCCCGGGCTGGAGGGTTTGGGGCTTTCCTGGGGCACCAGCCCAGCCATAGGGGAAGGAAGGAGCCTGCCCGCCAGGTTGTTGATGAGCTGAGTACTTTAACCAGGGGCTGGTTCTTTGCACAGCGCTGGGGCAGGACATGCCCCACCGGGTGGGATATGGAGGAGCAGCGGGACTAAGGGGGTGAAGGGGCAAAGCAGGGAGAGGAAAGCGAGAGGGGGGGCACGTAAAGGGCCGACGGGTGGGCAGCAGAGGCGACACGTAACTGGCCACCATCTGGTGCCTGCTCGCATTCACCAGCCACCGCAGCGCACAGCTGGCATCAGCCGGAAATGGGACGTGGGGCAGGGCCCTGCTGGCCGAGAGCCAGCACGCAGCGGACCAGCAGGGGCGGCGGCCAACCCCATGCGCTGCATCTTTGCCCCGCCACCAGCCTTGCACGCCCACCTCCATTGTCAGCCACTGGAGCCCCCCTCGCTGCTAGTGGGTGGGCGGCTGGTGAGCAGGGATCCAGCCAGCAGCGGGACCCACCAATATTGTTGGGGGCGGGACAACAGAAAATATGGGACAATTTGCCCATTTTTAAGAAAAAGTCAGGACATCTGTAGGAGGGCTTAAGTACACGACTGTCCCTTTAAAAACGGGACATCTGGTCACCCTGGCTTGAAGTGGTTTCCATTATATACAGGATTTACAGTTTTGGTTCAATAGCTTTCAGCACCCCCACTATACAAATTGTTCCAGCATCCTTGTCTGTAAGTAGTAAAAATTTGCTAAGTAAAAGGCATAGGGAGCATTACTAAATATAGTATGAGAGACGCTTTTGTACTGTATATTTTTACCAGTACTATGATTGGGTGTGTTTCCAGTTTCCATATGGTAATAGCCAATAATTTGATAGTTTCTTTTAGATTCCTTTCATCCTAATGAAGCACTAAAGAATGTAAAATCTGCTGGCAGGTCTAGTGTCTGCAGTGGAGTAATTATGGAGAGTGCTCTTGGTTAAAATGACCAGAGAGCTCTGAGACTAATTGCAGGAGTGACAGAAGAGAGAAGTTTTATTGCTGCAGTTTCCTGAATAATGTTGAACAGTAGCTGCATCAGCAGATTTCAATTACCGCTCCAGTCTCCTGGTGTCATTCTTGTTGGCATCAGAGTTACCTATTGATCCTTTTATTTATAGAAGGCTTTTTTGCATTGTTGGGCTGCAGTGATATAGTTTCTTGTTGAGAAGATAGGGGCTTATAGAAGAAGAGAACTTTATTTGCAGAGAAATTTGACAAGACAGCAGAGCTTTATACAGAAATGAGGACTAGTGAAAAAATAATCTAGACTATGTTTCAACTACAGCTAACCCCAAAAGAGACAGTACAATTCCTCTAGCCAGCTTTGCAGCACAGTTTTTGCAATTTTACTGGTGTGAAAAAGCTCACAGAAAAAGAGCAAAGAGAAACCCAGAAATAATAATTAAAAAAAAAAAAAAAATTCTCCCCACAGTAGTGAGATAACCCATGTTGCTTTTTTTTTTTTTTTTTAAATCCTCTGCATATTCTTTATGTGATGGAAGAGTTTTGTTGGAAAATATACCTGAAACATAAACAGTAGTGTCACTTATTGAGGTCTTGTCAACAGTTAGCATGGTCTTGCAGGGCACGTTTCTTCAAAGGTCAGGGGAGGTCAAATGATACATGTTTCACTTGTTTGAAATGAAATGTCACTTCTGTTAGTAAATTTGGAATTGAACTTTTATATTTACAGGAGGAACTCTTGACACAGAGATTATCTGTGTATGGAAATTTACCAGCAAATCTATGCTGCTATAACTATAGCAGTATAGTTATACTGGTGTAACTTCCCATGTGGACACACTTACTCAGGAATAAAAATGCCCTTTTCTGGTTTAGCTTATGTTGCTTTGACAGCAGTACATGACATACTGGTATGTATATTCCAGTAAATTTCCCCTTATATACAGACCTTAGTGTGTAGTGGCCACTACTCGCCAGCAATTACCATACATTGGTATCTAGGGGTAGTTAATAGTAAACATTGATTTATTTTTTCCAGTGGCCTCTACTGTTGTTGTTTTTCCTAATTCTGCATAAGTTTAGAAGGTACAGATATGCTTGTTGACTCCTTACATGTGTGGGTATGTCTTCAATCTAGAGCAAATACGTTTTTAGAGATTCCAGCGTGCTATCCAGAGTAAGCAGATTTGAGTACTGCTCATTTTTGTCCTCAGTATGATATTACTCATAATGCAGGCTAATGACCACAAAAACAGGAAGCTGCAAGAATGAAAACTATAAAAGGTGCCTATAACTTAAATAATGTGTCCAGTGTATTCTGTTCTCAAACCACTTACTTGGAGGATCTGTTTATATATTAAAAAAAAAAAAAACACAACCCTAAACATTTCAGTGTGAGATTGTCAAAACTAAAGTTTCATTCAACTTCAGTTGCCTAATTCCAGTCACTAACTTCTTTTATGGCTCAGTGCACAGAGACTGTGTATCATGTTAACAATCATGTCCTTTTCTTTGCTTTGAGCAGTTTTACTCTGGGCACCGATCTCCTCACATTCCATATAGGTTATTGCACCTGGTATGGACGCATGCACGGCATTTAGCAGGGTACGAGCAACAGGATGCACACGAGTTCCTCATTGCTGCATTAGATGTGCTACACAGACACTGCAAAGGTAAGGCTTGTACTGGCATGTCAATGAACAAGGAATAGTGAATCAAAAAAAGTTAGAGATCTCTTCTTAAGTGGGGTAAACGGTCTTCCAGCACAGTATTCTCCCTATTTAGCAAGTCTTTTTTAAATGTGTTTTTGCGTTTCTCATATACATCTATCAAACAGACTTTTCCTCCTGCCAAAATACCCACATTTAGAGAGAGAGCGAGCACATATTGGTTTGAGTCACGAGCTTGCCCTTTTCTTATTGGTTATGTGAGTCAGTATCTTGTAATTTAAATTGCCATCCAAATTCTATTTATACTTGAGGTATTTTAAACTCTTATTCAATGCATCAATAAGGTACTGACTAAACACACAAAAGGAGGCAAAGTAAGTGTCCAAGACTGTTTTGCTTAAATATTATAGTACTGTATTCGTGATACACAACATTTTAACAGACTATGAATGGAAGAGTGAATGGAACCCTTACCTCAAAATCCATTCAGTGCTGAAGTGTTCATTAGCGCATTTTTAAAGATGAACTAACAAGATTTTAAGAAAGGTTTAAGATACAAAATCTATGAACTGAAGAGAATATACTGTATATGTAACCTTGTTTGACTGACCCACAGTTAGCTAAACTAGTTATTTGATGTGCATAAAGGGAATTGATACTCCATAAGTCTAAATTTATTGTCTTGTCACTCATTTGATTTAGATACGAGGTGTTATTGCACTTAAAACAATCTGCTGCTTTAAATGTTAGATGCTGTTGTTTTTGAAGTTGTAGAGCACTGTAGGCGTACACAGTACTTTTACAAAACGCCTCAAATGAGTTTTGAGGTTTACAAGAGGAGGACTATCAGAGGGAAGAATACCACTGCTTCCCTGAGATGTCTTGATGTCTGGCTTTTATCTTTGAAATACCCTTGTACATTATGGAATGCAAGTTTTAATATACTGGGTAATTACAATGAATGTATTTGTTCAGATTAATAATAGACAAGGTATCTTCCCAAAGAGAGGGAATGGGTGTCTGTGTATGTAAGTAATAGATTCTATCTGGACTTTGGCCTCATTTTCTGTTGATCCTGAAGAAGCAGTCTGTAAACATGAACACTTTTCTTTTGGACTTTTTAAAGTCTTGGAATTATTGATCTTACAAATCTTGACGCGTCTTCATCTGTTAGCTACGAGCCACTTCATATTTCTTGGGCTTTTATTGACAAGTCTAAGTGAGAATGGCAACTTTCTCCCTGAAACTGTAATGAGAAAGCTTGCAGCTGCCAGCAAAGGTCCCTATAAACTTTTTAATATTAAACTTCAAGTTTCTGAAAATATTTTGTCAACTGAGAGTCAAGTAGTAACTTTAGGGAACGTACCTATGTGATAAACCTTACGGAACTAACTCTAGAATGAGCCTTCCCCAAGATTCCCCCACCACTGCTAAAACCTCTGGATCAATTCAGCCCATCACAGAAGCTTTCTATTCTTCTCCACCCACCCACTCTGCCAGAAATTTATTCAAGCCAAGGGTGTTTTACACCACAGGCCTAGGAGAAAGTTTTCCCTTTCCAACCAAGCAGTGAAGTACAGTGGCTGCATAGCTCTGTTAAAATACTCAGTGGCAATAGAGGACATTCAAATTGTCATTAGGCTTCAGAGCTATTTCATTCAGATGAATGTGGGAGTATTTCACATCTCTCTTGAGCTTTTTCAAGCTGTCAGTAAGGTTCCAGCTATACTGTATAGTTTACCATGTTGTCCAATGCTAGCTTTAGATCAGTGCTGTGCAACAGGTACACCAAGGTTTGGTTACATCCATGCAGGTAAATCAAACTGTATTATAATACTGTAAATGGTGAAGTGTAGATGCCAGGACCATGACATCTATGTTTCTAAAGCTCAATTTCTGAAGAAACGGAGGCATCCTTAGGGGATGATGTAGGTTTGCAGACTGCGTCGTTGCGAGGTAAATGGTACAGTCAGATAGTTATTGAACTGTTTGATTCCTGCACAAACCAGGAGGCTAGTATGGACACCCTTTAAACTGTTTCAGGAGGAAATGGGTTGTTTGGCTATATAATGTGAAAACCGTCCTGTTACATATATTTATGTACTCATAAGATACTGCTGCTAGTGAGATTATGCAAACTAATGCTACACTAGTCAGATATTCCTCCTGTGCCAGTAGTGTAAATTCAGATTGGATAGACAGAGCTTTTGAGGCTTGCAGTTCCGTAGCAATCTACCTCAAATATTACCATCAAAATATTTTGAGTGTGGAGTCACAAACACTACTTCTTTGTTCAGGGCCCCTGCTGCTGGGCAGCGCTCTGTCACTACTGACCATCAATTTGGAATCCCCCAAATTTCATGGTGCCTTGATGCCGAAAACTGCATAATTGCTCAACTACTATAGTGAGGGATAGTGAAGCTATTTGGTGTAGATTAATCTTTTATCTCTTCCCCATACTCTCTCCCCAGCTTCTTAGAGCACTGTCCACTTCACCCTGAGAACAGAGGGAGGTTTGGAGTATCTTCTGTGCACACTCCATTTCGCGCTTAAATAGTAAAATGTAGGCCACCAATATTTAGAGGAAGTAAAAATTAAACGTTACAGCACTGTTTCAGACCCAGTATACACCTAAGAAGCTAAAGGTCCATATCTAGGCCGGCCTGACGGTCTTCAGGAAAATAGTATGTTGAGTGGCGTGGATTTGTTTGGGCCCCAAGCTGGAGAGAGAGGCACTAATTTTGAGTTACTCCTTTTCTTCACTTCAAGTGGAAAGGGGGATCATGGAAGTGTGGCTAAAAGCTATGTATTCTCAGGCCATGCAGGAGCCTGCCTGACCCCTGACGTAAGTCAGAGAAACTCTGAAGCTGGTTTAATTTATGCTCTGTTTCCCATTGTCCCCTAATGCCCTGGGAAACACGGAATAATCGTACACCAGTGCACTCCAGCCATGCTCCTGATTCACCATCCATGCCAGGGAGCAGGGCTGGTAGAGAGCCTTTATGCCAGCTCTACATTGGTCAGGAAAGGCCTCTAAGCATGGGTATTCTCAGGGGTCTGTTTTTTCCCCACTTTAAAGCCCCTTTCTGCTGCTAGGGTAGCATAAAAGTAACTTAGAGTAACTGAGAATCAGGCCTGCTTGTGTAGCACCTGTGTCTTGTACACCATTCCTTTCCAATGGGCCAATCCAAAAAGCAGCATTGACATGTTGCAAAGGGAGCTAGACTGAGCTCTCACCAGCCGAAAAGATTGATTAGCAAAAAAGAGAGTCTTTGGGGAGACAAAACTGGTGAATTGTTGATTACTACTCTTCCTTTCCTCTTCTCAAAACGCATACTGCTCTGTCCTTGAAAATAGGTAATCCAGTAGCTTCATGGTGGCACCTGACCCTTACCTGAAGTCTGAATGGTGCATTGCTGTCTTCTGCCTCTAGCTTTAAAAAACCCTTATTTGGGCTCTTAAGCATTTTCAGCCAGATCATGCAGGTTAATAAATGGCAATGTTCTTTGTATCGGCGTCACTAGCCAGGGTAATTTTAATGGTTACGTTATTATGGCGGCATCGTATCTGGGCACTTGCAGATGCTGTAGCTGAGGGCCACTTCCACCACCTTGTTCGCTGTTGAGATTCAGGCTTTGTTCTTTATTGGATCTTATCCTCTCAACAAGACAAAGTGGGTTTAAAGCTCAGACTGCCTTGGGCAGGCAGTGAGATCTTGCTCTGTTTTCCCATCTTGCACTTTGCCTGAGGAGTAAACTGGACATGAGGCAGTCCATTGGCATGTATCTTAAGACCATAAATTTCAGACTTGGACCTCTAAATAACCATGTATGACAAATTAATCTGCAGACTTTAAAGTCTTGAGCTGAGCTGAAGAAGGTACAGAAAATGTGTAGAACAGTTCCCTGACCTCTATTGCATACGTTTTTATACAGTTATGCAGTAGCCCAGATGTAAAGGCATTGTTCACAGCTTAACCCAGTATTTGATGTGGGATTCTCTGGGATTTGCAAATCTCTAAACTTGTATTAGAGAAAAGTACAAATGTATAATGCTGCCCTGCCTGAAAATTTGTAAAATTAGCTTTAAGGTGACATCAGACTAATCTCAATGACCCCTTCTTTGAAAGAAATCCACCTAAGAGCTCCCATCCTACAAGCTCCCCTGAAAAATGGAGCTGATGACATCTGAACATTTTTTGTTTCCACCTAGTATGTATCCCAGAAATGGTATAGCAGAACTTAGGATAATTTGTACCTAGTTAGTTTCTCTTTCTTCTTTAGGTCTTGGCTGCACTTGAAAGTTCCTTCACATTAAGGTAGGGTGTGAATTTAAAGCACAGTAGTTAGTCTGGAATAACTCCATGTGTGGATTTGCTAAACCTAGGATAAGAGTCCACATGTGGTGTTATGCTGGAACAGTAGAACAGTTATACTGGAATAGCTCCATATGTGGGCCAGCCCTTATGTGCAAGACCACAGTTAAAGGTTGAAATTCAGGCCTATGGAGGTCCCCGTTAAAGATGAAAGCCCCCACTGACTGACATTTCTTGTTGCAAGGACACCCCCAACCAAGCAGCAAAGTGTAGCACAGGCACAAATTGGTAGTAGCAGATGCATGCCTGAGTCACTAAAAAGGAAAACATACTGAGCTGTAGTATGGCATATAACAAACTGAGCAGATTGAACTATGAACAAAAGCTGGTCCATTACAGTAGTTGCATTTTCAAAATGCAGTAGAATACTGCATACAAAAATTAAATTCAAATAACATTACTGTTTAGACGCTAGCTTTTACAGCCCAGTAATTTTAAAGGGTCATTGTCAAAATGGACAGGTCTGATGTTGAGCCTAACGTTATACATATTTTCTCCTGATTCTGAAGAACCTGTCAGCACCTACCCCCCTGACAAGGTTTGCCACATAGCTGAGAAGTTTGGATTCTAAGTGACATACAGCAAATCCAGAATTCTGGGTTTGGGGATCAGGGGTGTGCACATTGCACTGTACTGTCACGCATTCTGCCTGACTCTGCCCAGTTCTTGTGAGCAGGTAAGGGAGAGAAATCTGCAAAACTTCTAGTCTTCTAAGTTTCTTATAAATTTCAGTAAGTACTGCCTGCTTGTGAGAATGGAACTTTTCAACAGAGGTATGGAACAAGCGTGTGTTCATAGCACGTCTCCAAAGTTAAGATGGTGGAATTAATTTCTGATGTGTCCCCTTTTTAGTTAAAAATAAAAAACTACGGATATAAGACAAAGCAATGTGATACCTTTAAAGAAGTGTCAGACTCTGGAGAAATGAACATGCAAATACTACTATAATGTTTGCTGATGATTATTTTATGGCCTTTCTATAAAAGTATCTAGTATGCATATGAAGGAACATCTAATATAGTTAAAGGAACTACTACTTGTGAACTGTAGCCACTCTTTCAGTTTTCCAAATTAAGGAAATGATTACACTATTAGACTGATTATAGAATGTTTACATTTAATCTAAATCCAAGCTGTTTAACAATGGGAGGGGGGAGGGGACACACCTTTATGATTTAATCAGAGCAATTTGTATATGCATATATTCAAGCAATTGTGGGGTGTGGTGTTTTGTTTTGTTTTTTTTAAATAAAAAAAACCTCTTACCTACTTTGGCTGATTTCTTTTATAAGAAATTACTGTTGTACATGGTGTGATTTGTTATGGCTATTGTATAAACCTGTGAATGTAGAATTAACCGCATGATATGATAAATATGCTGAATACAACCTTAACTACAACAGCACAATCAGTTGCAGCTGCTAGTATTCAGATGCATAATATGTTTCCTCTCCCTGCCTCTTCTCAGTTCCTTTATTATAGATAGATATAGATATATATTGACAAGTGCAAGGAGGTGGCAGTATTATTTTTTTCCTTCTTTCCAACCAGATGTCATGGGAAATGATGTGAGTGGTAATGCCCCTTCTGTTTAGCTGTGAACAAGCTTGCAAGATACTCTTTTGAGACCCCCTCATCACTGAGCCTAATTGACTTGTGTAATTGAAAAGGGAGTATTCTTATTCTCCTGTGGGCAGCAATGGCTGTCTATTAAAGTATGCAGCAGGGACATTACCTGAGGGCCAATGAAAATCTGTAGAGCCTGTTTCTCTGCTTCTGCCCACTCCAAAACAAGAAAAGGGGGGGAAATCAATTTCAGATGGTGGGATTATAGTGACGTAACTATCTCTACAGTGTCTTTAAAGGGGAATTGAAATGCAGATTTAAAAATGAAGATTAAAATACCTTAAATCATTATTAAAATCCATGTGTAGTGTTACAAATTATAAATGGTCTTTTATAAAGGTGAACAGCAAGGTTTTATATTCTTTAAGAATTCATTAGGTTGATTTGACCTTTGAGCATAATTTAAACCTTTTAAAAATCCTGAAGGTTCTAGGTTCAGGATACATTAACTGAAACCTATATTTTGGAAATCCACATGTTGAAACTCTAATCATAAAATTCCCAAGGTAGGGGCTGAAGCAACTTTCAGCCAAGAGCACTTTGTTCTAAAACTAGACTGTAAATCTACTTGAAATGTATATACAGTATTCTAACTTTTTTTTTAAATGTTATTTACTTAAGCCATTTGTTTCTCTTTCTTGCAAACGATTCCTGAGTATGTTTTAGTGACCAGAAGTACCTGTAAGGCAAGAAGCTGCAGAATCTCTGAGAACTTCTCTGAGCCATGTAGAATATAATTGACCTAAAAGACCCAGTGTGGCTAAGTAATTCTCATCTATTAACCAGGATGGGCAGGGATGGATCACTTGATGATTACCTGTTCTGTTCATTTCCTCTTGGGCACCTGACATTGGCCACTGTCGGAAGACAGGATACTGGGCTAGACGGACCTTTGGTATGACCCCGGTATGGCCATTCTTATGGTCTTATCTCATTTATTCCACATTAGCACAGGTTGGAACTTTTGTCAGTCAATCAATTCATATTTTCAACAATTTTCCATAATTTCAGTTTTAAAATCTGTTGCTGTTAGATTATTGTAAACAGTCAAAGCCAAATTAAAGTACCTGAAATGTAACTCTATTTTTTTCTGCTTTTGTGTGCTTTTAGTTTGCTCTTTTGTCCTGGTGATTGAAAATCCCCTCCACACACACCCCTTTTTTTCTTTTTTTTTTTTTTAAGGAGCTCTGTTGATTGAGTGCTAGGCCTCCTTAGTACACCTCTACCCCAATATAACGCTGTCCTCAGGAGCCAAAAAATCTTACCGCGTTATAGGTGAAAACACATTGTCAAACTTGCTGTGATCCACTGGAGTGCACAGGCCCGCCCCCCGGAGCGCCGCTTTACTGCGTTGTATCTGAATTCGTGTTATATCGGGTCGCGTTATATCGGGGTAGAGGTGTATTTCATTTCCGAAACTAAAATATAGTTTAAACCAATTTTTAGTGTTTGCACTTCTTTTTTTAACTGGATAGATACTATGAAACCTGACAAAAACCTAATTCTAGTTGTGCTAGCAACCTCTGTTATGATAGGATTTTGGAAAAATTTTCCATACTTTACGAAATAGTTACAAGCTGTTGTGAACTAGTTCCACCCATGTGTATGTGTTGTTTCAACCACAAAAACCCTACTATAGATACAGGAGTAAGCACTTCGCAGACTTTGATTCATCCTCACAACAACCTTGTAAGGTTGAAAAGTAAATGTAGTAATTTTAGTAATGAGGAAACTGAGGCACAGAGGCTAAGAATTGCCCAAAGCTGCAAAAAGAATGTGTATCAGAGCAGAGATTTGTATTTTAGAGTTCTTGGTAATCAGACCTGCATTGTGATTGCTAGACCAAACCTTTATGAATGCTGCATTCAGTTAATGCCATTAGGATCCCAGTCACCTCCAATGCATACGTTATTGGCAGCAATGCTTAGAAGGTGGGTATGCACTTCCACCTACTGGAAAGCAGAGAAGCTTTAGTCTCTCCATGAATAAGCTTGAAGTAGACATGACTTTACCTTGTAGTAAATGCTCTCTGGGAGGCTAGACTATCTTTCATTTTCTTACTGATGAAAACTTCAGAACACAAGGACAGTGTTTATGATGAAAGGATAGGGGTATAGGCATCAGACTGTAGGTTAATGTAGCCTTAACACAACTTTAGTCTTTTGCTCTGGCAAGCTGATTAAGGAAGCACGGTTAAAAATAGCCATTATCTTCATCTCTGCATAACCTGTCGTCTGAATTAATGTAAGAAAATATCAGAGGGGTAGCCATGTTAGTCTGGATCTGTAAAAAGCAACAGAGAGTCCTGTGGCACCTTACAGACTAACAGATGTATTGGAGCATAAGCTTTCGTGGGTGCGTCTGACGAAGTGGGTATTCACCCACGAAAGCTTATGCTCCAATCCATCTGTTAGTCTGTAAGGTGCCACAGGACTTTTTGTAAGAAAATAGCGCACTTGTGTGCTATACCTGTGTGGAAATCACTGCTGCTACAGCATAGGCCGTCTGTTTATTCAACTACATATGCCACTCAATGGCCCTGTTAGTGGTTTTCATTGGCCACTTTGGCAGCACCTTTTAGCTTTGGAACCAACCCTCGTACCTGACAGAGCGAAACGAATCTCTCTGCAAAGCAAGAGTGGGCTTATCTCCGAGTAGAACTGAGATTGGCTGGATGTCCACATTACCTTAAAGCCTCATCTCTGCTGAAACACAAAATTGCATTTAAAGTTTTTTCCACAGTATTTTGTACTCTACCAGAGGCACATTCTTGATCCCTTGTTTTCTTAAATATACAGTGAATATGAGATTCCAGACTGCCCATATGAACTGATGGGGCACATGTGAGAATGTATTACAAAGATTTCATTTTTTCTTTCCTGCAGGTGACGATAATGGGAAGAAGGCCAACAACCCCAACCACTGTAACTGCATCATAGACCAAATCTTCACAGGTGGACTGCAGTCTGATGTCACTTGTCAAGTCTGCCAGTAAGTGTAATTTGATTAATTCTGCACTCAGACGAGATGGGGCTGATCCAACAGTCCAGTGTCATACTGGGTCTTTTTTCTTGCTCCATATTGTTTAACTACAGCATTGCCAAAACTCAAGCAATTGGAAGGCAAGTGTCGTAGATCAAGATGTACTGAAAAATCTGCCTGGAAAAAAATCACAAGTTTATGGGATTTTGCATTTTAGGTTAGAGTTTGATTAGCCTACCAAAAATTGGTTAATTTCAACATTCATAATCAGAAGACTTCCAAGGCAAATTTTCTTTTGATAGGGAATATGCAGGTGTACCAGTCTTGAAGTAAGAGAACTCTTGCATGCAGCCACATTATCATTTTTCTTCAATTCTGAGCCTTAGGTTTTGGAGGGAAAGGTTTCTAGAGGTCTGGCTTTAGGTAAACTTAAATAAGAGAAAATAAAGGTTTACTAGAGTCAGGGGAAGAATTCTTTCTGTTCTGTGTTATCGGGCAAGGTGGCTTACTTTAAGCCATTTGAAATCACTCAGGGAGTTGGAGCTCTACTACGTATTTTTTGGTCTTATCTTGCATTCCCCAAACTATCTACACTATCTTGCAGATGGACTGTTTGTACTCTGCTCATTTTAATCAGTTGTTGTACTCAGTTTTCAGGACTGACCTACAGAGATCTCACTGTAGGAATGATTGAGCATCATGGAAAAAAGTGTGAAATGCTAGTCTTTGTCTTTTGGACCCACAGAGTCCGTATCTGACAATGGTAGCCTAGATGTGGTATCATCACAGCTGATCGCTACTAAGAATAATATTTGATGTCAGAATTTGTAAGAAAATTAACAAGGAAAGATGGGAGTTAAAGAAAAAGTCAGGCGGCTCAATGCATAAAAATAAGTTTGGCAGCTTGAAATTAGTGTCCGTAAATGTTGCATATTTCTTCTTTTGACCATTTCAAATATTTTGCACTAGTGAAGCTGAATGAAAGTGGGAAGTTGTAAACTAGATTTTTAGTCCAAGAGAGGTGGTATTTAGAGGAAGGAGGAGGCCAGAAGAGCAGATAAAGAGCATAGGTGGAACATTCTTTCATAAACAAAAAAAAGTTAGCATTTGGAAGCAAGAATCACGCACAAATCTGAATGGTAGAAGGAAAGGTTCAAGGGAATGGAGGTTAAAGCTTTCTGAGCAACGTCGCCAATCACCTCTAGACACTGGGTCTGTCTTCAGATGTCTTGTAGAGAAACATGAGTAGGAATATAATGTACTTTCTGATTCTGGTATGCTCTAAGATCTCAATTTCCAAATGCCATGGCAGATTGTAGAGTGAACTTTGAAGTTCCAACTAGCACACCATTGAATATCAAGAGTATTTCTGTTCTCTTTTTTTGTCTGAACACAGATAGTGCAATAGTCTAAATAAAAACATCTTAGCACTTTCATCCCAGGATGCAGGCCAGATTCTGCATCTCAGAGGAACCCAACAATTTGGCTCTAAATCACTGAACTCCATTAAGCTGTAGACTGTAGCAAATGTATATCCTGCATTCAAAACATGCAATAGATTTCCTAAAATCTGTGGTTTTCCTTTGTGCTTTTTAAATAAATCTCCGGGAAAGGAATTGGCTGTGTAAATATAATACTGAGCACAGCTGTTTTGTCAGACATACTTTATGTAGTCTGAGCACCCTGTAGGGATGAAGTAGAACTGGTTGCCTTTTCCAGTAAATGTCCAATTTATACCATATAGTAAATCATACATTTTGGACTGTTACTTTTAACTCCTTGGGTCAAATGCTAAACTCCCTTCTTTTTCCTAGTGGTGTTTCTACAACGATAGACCCGTTCTGGGACATCAGTTTGGATTTGCCAGGCTCTTCTACACCATTCTGGCCACTGAGCCCAGGGAGTGACGGCAGTGTGGTGAATGGGGAAAGCCATGTATCGGGCACCACCACACTCACAGACTGCTTGCGAAGGTACAACATATGGCAAACAGAATGTAGATAGGGGAAATAATCTTGCTCCCTTCTGCTGTCCACAAATAAGAAATAATGGCAACTAGCAAAGCAAACTAACAACATTATTCCTCAGCCATCTTGTAGTACATATCATGCACTTAAATTTGTTGTGGCTGGTTTTGTTTTTTGTTTTATTTTAATCTTTAACAAAGTGTGACCAAAATCAGTTGCCATGTGATTATCTATTGGTTGTATTCTATGAGAAACGAGTTTGGCTCCCAATCCAGCACCCAGGGCCATGTATGCATATCACAAAAACCTCCGACACAATTGGTACTAAATATCCCCCTTCTTGGTGCTGTCTGCAGAGAAGCCATGGGTTGAATGGGCCATGGAGAGTTCTCTGCCCACTCACCTTTAGAGATGTGCTCTCCAGGCCTGGCTGAGGTGCAATGAGAGAGAGCCTACGTTACTCATGCTTGTTATGTGGATAGAGGACTTCAGTCTCCAGGGCTGTCAGTGCAGCACTTCTTGCCGGTACTAACCTCACTCATAATAAATGAAAAGAAATTAAATAAGAAAATGTAAAGTTGAGACTGTCCTTCAGACAGACTGTTCTGATGGGCATTGCAGGGTGTTGGAATAGATACTAATCTTGCCTGCTCTGAGCTGTAATACCATGATATGGTTGAGTGAAGGTTAAGGAAGACACCTTAACTCAGAATCTCTTGACTTTGTTGGCTCAAGTTATAAAAACTGCTACTATTGAGGGTGGGCTACTGTTCTAACATGCAGTAGAAATATATTTTTGAAAATGTCCCGTTGGCCTGACAAGACCAGCATACTCTTTCATTCACAACTATTATGACAGTTGTTTAAAAACAAAACAAACCTACTGACTTACACCATTTTGTACAGGGGAAATGATACATCTGGGATAGAACTACATTTGTGCTCTGGTTCAGCCTCCTGAGGCTTAAAACAGCTGGACAAGCACCTGAAAAAAAGCTTCACAGCACAGTTAGTTACACATTTAATTTTCATATAGAGCATAATGCATTGTCAAGTGTGATACTTACTCTGCTGTAAGGTAGAGACATGTAAATGGACACACCACACACACACGCCATGAGGGGAAAGAGAGAAGCGAATTCATGGAGTTTTCAAAACCGGGGGCAATTTTGAATTGGACATACAGATGGATAGGGAGCCAGCAAAAGTGACTGAAGATTCATAGATTTTAGGACTGGAAGGGACCTCAAGAGGTCATCGAGTCCAGTCCCCTGCCGGCATGGCAGGACCAAATTCAGATGCATCTGTTCCGGCTCCCTGGACTAAGAGAGTACTGTTATAGTGCTCCAGAATTCTAAACTCCTGAAGTTTTTAAAAATTGTGGATTCAGTAAAACCAGGGTATTTATTAGTACAACTGTGAGGAGAAGTGATTAATGTTTGAATAAAGATTTCTGCAAAGGCAAAATCCAGGCAAAGGTGGGTAAATTCTGGTGATGTTCTGGGAATGATGATGAGTAGAATTACCCACCCACCCAAAAAAAAAGGCCACTTGGAAGGAAAAATCTTCAGGCTCAAAGATACCACTAAGATTCCTGGTTTTGGTATCAAAGTTGAAGTCACATGGTAAAAGAGGGCTTTTTTGTGCCAAGAGGAGGATTTCATTGAATCATTGAGTAGATAGGTTCTGATCCAGCCAAGAGCTGATAGGCAGATTGAACATCAAAGAATGAGACCAGGAAGATGTACAACTGAGTGGTATCTATATAGAAGTGATGACACAGGTTGCAGCTGTAAGGAAGAAAATGGGCTGAGCAGAAAAGTGGCAAAGACCAGAAACATGGAGGCACTTCATGGCAGGAGATTATGTGAAGTTTCTGACAGAAACAGAGGAACAGCTGGAGGTAGTATTCAAATGGGAAAAGGAAATACCAGCTTCTCGATCAAGACAATCGGGAAGGCTACAGTTAGTTTTGGAAGCCGCAGTGGCCTCAAGCAGAATGAGAACGGAGCTGGATCGCTGATCAGAAGCAATACTAATAGGCATTTGAATGTGTCAGGTCTGTAGTAGTCTAAAATGCCCAATTTGTAATTTAATATGTATTATTACAAGAAGCTTCAATAACTTTAAACCCAACATTAGTAGGGAGACTGGAACATGCATACAGCTTGTAAATTTAAATTTAGAAGAAAAACTAGAAGTCAGAAGATTTAATATTAGGATTCCCAGAGCTTGAACATTTTTTGTTTTAGTGTGTTTCTATGAGTGTCTACGCAGTGGCTGAGTGCTTACTTCAAGAACCGTCCCATCCTCTAACAGTTTCCTGCACCCCCTTAAGCGGTTATAAAGCACGCCTTTCCACCTGACTTTAGTAACAGGCTGGAAGTTCTTAAAACTTACATTTTGAAAGCAAATCTTTAGTTGTCAGTAATTTGACCTTGAACTGAACTCTGCATCCAAACCTTTCTCTCTCCCTCTAGAGCTCTAACCCCAGCCTGAGAGCTGGAAGGGCATCCTGGGGACTGGCATGTAACTGAGCACAGAACACATCTGGCTTTGCTTCAGAATTCCCATGTCCACGGTTTTGGTTTTGAAAACAAAAAGTCTGCACAAGCGATCTCAAAATGAGCGATTCTTCTTCGAGTGCTTGCTCATATCCATTCCATTAGGTGTGCGCGCGCCGCGTGCACGATCGTCGGAAGATTTTTACCCTAGCAACACCGGCGGGTCGGCTGTGGAGCCCCCTAGAGTGGCGCCTTCATGGCGCTGAATATATACCCCAGCCGACCCGGCGCCCCCTCAGTTCCTTCTTACCGCCCCTGACGGTCGTTGGAACTGTGGAGCGCGGCGTAGCTGTTCTCCACTCTCCCTAGCTTACTTGATCATTCAGAGTTATAGTTATAGTTGTAGTTCTAGTGTTTATAGTTAAATAGTTTTTTAAAGTTGTTATAGTTGTATTGTAGTTCAGGGGGTTAAGGGGGTCGTCTCCCCCTTTCTCCCCCGGCCGCGGGCCCGGGCTCATGCCCAACGCTCCCGGCTTCAAGCAGTGCGCCTCCTGCGCTAAGCCTATGCCAACGAGCGACCCTCATGACTCCTGTTTGAAGTGCCTGGGAGAGTCCCACCAAACAGACAAATGCAAGATCTGTAAGGCCTTCAAACCAAGAACCAAGAAGGAG
Source organism: Trachemys scripta elegans (assembly GCF_013100865.1). Classification (NCBI taxonomy): domain Eukaryota; kingdom Metazoa; phylum Chordata; order Testudines; family Emydidae; genus Trachemys; species Trachemys scripta. The sequence goes on along the minus strand of NC_048307.1, from coordinate 7,887,688 downwards.
CGGGACTTTCGGCTCAGGCAACTCCTAATGGAGGCGGCACTTAGCCCGGACACTCCTTCCACGGGCCAGACTTCGGTGCCTAGCACTTCGGTGCGCAGTGCCCCGGCGGCACCGGCTATGACGACCACGCGAGTGGCGTCAGACAAGCCTCCCCGGCACCGGACCTCGTCGGCACCGCAAACACAGCAAGTGCCGCGGCGCCGGTCATTATCCCCAGGGCATAAAAAAGCCCATAAGACGGGGACGTCCGCGCCGAAGACGCCGGCTCCCCCAGTGCCGGGGGTAGAGCTGCGTCCGCCGATGGAGCATCGGAAACAGGCTCCTCCAGCACCGTCGACTCCGGCGCCGAGGCCGTCGAGTCCGGTGCAAATAGCGTCTCCACCGAGGCCGGCGGTGATACAGTGTCTCCCGTCGACTCCAGAGACCTTCGCGGCGGCGAGAGACTTGATAGCTCTCACGGAGCCGGCACCGCCTCAACCACCGGCACCGACTGCACCGTTGACTCGCCCGGTACAGTCAAGAGGGAAACCTGCCTTGATGCGCCCTCCATCACAAGGGCTGGAACCTCGGCGCCGATCCAGGTCCCGAAGCAGGTCCCCACGCCGCTCGCAGTCCCGGCACCGAACGTCTCGGCACCGGTCGTACTCGCGGTCAAGATCTTCTTCGCGGCACCGCTCTACGTCTCGGCACCGATATGATCGTCGGCACCGGTCAACGTCGAGACGTAGTTCTCGGCACCGCCACGCTCGACGCTCGACGCCGAGGGGCCGATCCCGGCACCGGGCATACTCTAGGTCCTCGTCGAGGTCCAGATCCGATTCCCGGCACCGACGAGGTCATCGGCACCGGTCGCGGTCCCGGCACCGATCGCCGGCACCGCACAGAGATAGATCATCTCCGGACCGGCACCGTGCGGCACCGCAGACCACGGGGATCATTCCATCTTTCACGGCACCGCCATGGCCGTCAAGATCAGCGTCTCGATCCTCAGAGGACCTGTCGAGATCGGCATACCCCCCTCAGGGGCAGGCCGAGGAACGAGACTTGGGCCATTGGCAGGAGAGGGCAGAGGACCACCCTCATGGACCATCTCACTGGTCGTTTTGGACCCCGTGGGCGTACCACCAGGAGCAAGGGGCTTCGTTACCATCGACCTCTCGCTCGGGTCACTCGGTCAGAAGGGCCCCAGAATCCACCATCTCTCGACCTCCGCCTGCAGGCGTAGAGGCTTCTGTGTCCACACCACCCGACACCGTGGACCCAAGTGCTGGTGATGCTCCGACCCAAGACCAGGGGGACCGGGACCCCCCCTTGGATCCACTACCACCAGAGGCGTCCTCCTCCTCCTCTCCGGATGAGGCAGTGGCGGGCACTTCATGCACGGGTCCCCCTCCGATAGATCTTCGGGCTCACCAGGATCTCCTGCGCAGAATGGCCCGTAATATGGACCTGCAGACGGAGGAGATAGTGGAGGTGCACGACCCGATCGTGAACATCCTTGGATCGGATGCCCCTTCGAGGGTGGCGTTACCCTTGATCCGCACGATCCAAACGAACGCGGATACGATATGGCAGACTCCTGCCTCCATTCCACCCACTGCGAGAGGGGTGGAAAGGAAATACTTTGTCCCATCTAAAGACTATGGGTATTTGTACACACACCCCCAACCGTGCTCACTGGTGGTGGAATCAGTGAATGCACGAGAGCGCCACGGCCAGCAGGCTGCAGCGCCAAAATCAAAAGAGGCTAAGCGGCTTGATCTGTTCGGCCGTAAGGTTTACTCAGCCGGAGGGCTACAACTTAGAGCGGCGAATCAACAAGCGCTACTGAGCCGCTACAATTTCAACTCCTGGAACTCTATGGGGAAGTTTAAGGAGTTGATTCCCCAAGAGTCCAGGGAAGAGTTTGGAGCCATGGTTGAGGAGGGTAAGAAGGTGGCTCGGACCTCCTTACAGGCCTCCCTGGACATAGCGGACTCGGCCGCAAGGACCCTGGCCACAGGTATCGCTATTCGTAGGACCTCCTGGCTCCAAGTTTCGGGTTTGCCCCCTGAATTACAGCAGACCCTACAGGATTTGCCCTTTGAAGGACAGGGGCTGTTCTCGGAGAAGAAGGACTCTCGATTACAGAGCCTTAAAGACTCCAGGACAATCATGCGCTCCTTGGGGATGCATGTTGCGGGTCCCCAGCGCAGACCATTTAGGCCCCAGCCTCAACGGTTTTACCCCCCTCCACCTCGTCAGAGACAGGACCCTGCCAGAAGGCGAGGGCGAGGTGGTAGGAGAAGATGGGCTGGCCCTCAACCTGGTCAGAACCAAGGGCCACCAAGACCACCTTCAGGTCCGAGACAGAACTTTTGAAGGTGCGGTCGAGGACGGCGCCCCAGTCATCCCCCAGGATCCAGCTCCCTCCTTTCGGGATCGCCTCTCCCACTTCCACCGTGCTTGGTCCCTTATAACTTCGGACCGTTGGGTCCTCCGCACGGTGGAGAGGGGATACGCTATCCAGTTTTCTTCTATCCCCCCCCTCCCACCCCCCTTCCCCGTCCCTCTTCAGGGACCCTTCTCACGAGCAACTTCTTATGCAGGAGGTTTCTACGCTCCTGGCCATGGGGGCTATAGAGGAGGTTCCGATAGAGTTAAGGGGCAGGGGATTTTATTCCCGTTACTTCCTGATCCCCAAGTCCAAAGGAGGTCTGCGGCCCATCTTGGACTTGCGCGGACTCAACAAATTCGTAGTAAAGTTGAAGTTCCGCATGGTCTCTTTGGGGGCCATCATCCCTTCCCTCGATCCTGGAGACTGGTTCGCCGCCCTCGACATGAAAGACGCATACTTTCATATCTCAATTTACCCACCTCACAGACGTTTCCTGCGATTCGTGGTAAACACGGTGCACTACCAATTTACAGTACTTCCCTTCGGCCTATCCTCGGCCCCAAGGGTGTTCACGAAATGTATGGCGGTCGTGGCAGCGTACCTTCGTCGGCAAGGGATACAGGTGTTCCCGTACCTAGACGACTGGCTGGTGCGCGGTCGCACCAAGGAGCAAGTTCAAGCTTACGTCCACAAAATAGTGCACACATTCAGCGAGTTGGGCATCCTACTCAACAAGGACAAATCCACTCTAGAACCTACCCAGAGAATAGAATTCATCGGCGCAGTTCTAGACTCCAGTCGTGCACAAGCCATCCTGCCAGACAATCGCTTTGGCACCATCACGAACCTCATTCAAGGGCTCAAGGCCTTCCCAACTACCACGGTGAGGTCGTGCCTCACCCTGCTGGGTCACATGGCTTCCTGCACGTACGTAACCAGGCATGCCAGACTTCGACTTCGCCCGCTTCAAACTTGGGTGTCATCAATATACCGTCCACATCGGGACAGCCTGAACATGGTGGTCACGGTCCCGAACTCGATCCTGGCCTCCCTCACCTGGTGGCTAGATCACAATGTGGTCTGCGAGGGGATGCCATTTCACGCCCCACAACCCTCCCTGCACCTGGTCACAGACGCGTCATCTCTGGGGTGGGGCGCCCATCTCAACAAACACCATACCCAGGGCCTGTGGACTGCATCCCAGTTAGCCCTACACATCAATGTTCGGGAACTGATGGCGGTACGCCTGGCGTGCCAGGCATTCCTCAGTCTCCTACGTGGCCGCTGTGTGTTAGTTCTCATCGACAACACCACGGCCATGTTCTACATCAACAAACAAGGAGGAGCACGTTCGTCAATTCTATGCCAAGAGGCCATTCGCCTGTGGGACTTCTGCATCGCCCACTCAATCCATCTCACGGCATCGTTCCTCCCTGGAGTCCAGAACACTCTAGCGGACCGGCTCAGCAGGTCCTTCCAAACGCACGAGTGGTCTATCCGTCCGGACATCATACATTCCATCTTCCAGAGGTGGGGGTTTCCCCAGATAGACCTGTTTGCATCTCGAGACAACAGGAAGTGCCACGTGTTCTGCTCCCTACAAGGTCGAGCTCCGGGCTCCCTCTCGGACGCCTTTCTGCTTCCCTGGAAAGACCACCTGTTTTATGCCTTCCCTCCGTTTCCTCTGGTCCACAAGGTACTGCTCAAACTGCGCAGAGACCAGGCACGGGTAATTCTGATCGCTCCTGCGTGGCCGAGACAACATTGGTACACCACACTGTTGGAGCTCTCGGTTCAGACACCGATCCCGCTTCCGTTGGATCCGGATCTCATCTCTCAGGACCACGGCCGGTTGCGTCACCCCGACCTCCAATCACTCCACCTCACGGCGTGGCTGCTCCATGGTTCACCCAGGCAGAGCAGCAATGCTCGCACTCTGTGCAACAAATTCTACTGAGCAGTAGGAAGCCCTCAACACGGACCACGTACCTGGCCAAATGGAAGCGGTTCTCCTGTTGGTGCGAACAACGAGCCACATCCCCGTTGCAGGCACCCATTCCCCTCATTTTGGACTATCTCCTCTCCCTAAAACAACAAGGGTTGGCGATTTCCTCAATTAGAGTTCACCTGGCCGCTATATCGGCCTTTCACCCAGGGGAACTCGCGTCCTCGGTATTCTCTAACCCGATGGTCGTTAGATTCCTCAAGGGCTTAGACCGGACGTACCCTCAACATCGTCAGCCCGTCCCGACGTGGGACCTCAACCTGGTTCTCTCCAAGCTCACAGGTCCTCCATTCGAACCACTAGCCACCTGTTCACTTTTGTACCTATCCTGGAAGACAGCCTTCCTCGTAGCCATCACCTCAGCAAGGCGCGTTTCTGAACTCAGGGCGCTTACATCCGAGCCCCCTTATACAGTTTTCCATAAGGATAAAGTGCAGCTTCGTCCACATCCTGCCTTTCTCCCTAAGGTGGTTTCTCCTTTTCATATCAACCAGGACATATTTCTCCCGGTCTTTTATCCCAAACCACATGCCACTCGCCAGGACCAACGTTTGCATTCCCTGGACGTACGAAGGGCCCTGGCCTTCTATATTGACCGCACAAAGCACTTTAGAAAGACGACGCAACTCTTCGTTGCAGTGGCCGACCGAATGAAAGGCTCACCGGTCTCCTCACAACGCCTATCCTCCTGGATTACGTCTTGCATCCGGACTTGCTATGACCTGGCAGGTGTCTCAGCACCACACCTCACCGCTCACTCCACGAGGGCCCAAGCCTCCTCGACTGCTTTCCTGGCACATGTTCCGATACAGGACATTTGTAGAGCGGCGGTTTGGTCATCAGTCCACACGTTTACAGCTCACTATGCACTAGTGCAGCAGTCCAGGGACGATGCTGCCTTCGGATCAGCGGTTTTGCACACAGCATTGTCTCACTCCGACCCCACCACCTAAGTTGGGCTTGGGAGTCACCTAATGGAATGGATATGAGCAAGCACTCGAAGAAGAAAAGACGGTTACTCACCGTTGTAACTGTTGTTCTTCGAGATGTGTTGCTCATATCCATTCCAAACCCGCCCCCCGTCCCCGCTGTCGGAGTAGCCGGCAAGAAGGAACTGAGGGGGCGCCGGGTCGGCTGGGGTATATATTCAGCGCCATGAAGGCGCCACTCTAGGGGGCTCCACAGCCGACCCGCCGGTGTTGCTAGGGTAAAAATCTTCCGACGATCGTGCACGCGGCGCGCGCACACCTAATGGAATGGATATGAGCAACACATCTCGAAGAACAACAGTTACAACGGTGAGTAACCGTCTTTTCTGTTGTGGTGGATGAGCTAATATTCAGTCTCCTTTCTCCGCCACTGATGCATTTCCAGGCATCTTGCCCAAGTGGAAGCAAATGTAAATGTCCGAGTTGGAAATCTGAAACAGGGCTCTCCTATGCTGGTAGCTTTTTAAATTCTGATTTATCTTGCAAAAAGAAAAAAAAGTATATTTCCTTAGCATCTGCTCTCTGGGTATAATTATCTCAGCACAGGGCTTGTACTTACCTTGTATAATAGAGCTATAACTAATGACTCTGCTCTGTGCCCAATTTCCTAATCTTTCTATAACACATTATAAATATGCACTGTGCAAAATTGTGCATGGTTTTCAGTGGGTTTTCCACTTTAAGAAATATGTGGAGAAAGGGGCAGCAGGTCACTTCTGGCTTTCCTGAGAGAAAATGTAAGCTTATCTCGCATGCTACTAAGTGGCTACAAGTGGAAATGCAAACTGTTTTCAAGATGCATTGAAAATAATTTGCCTGTATTATGCATCCTTCCACTTCTTAATATTTTTCAGGTTTACAAGGCCAGAACATCTAGGAAGCAGTGCCAAAATCAAATGTAGTGGTTGCCATAGCTACCAGGAATCTACCAAACAACTCACTATGAAGAAATTACCCATTGTGGCCTGTTTTCATCTCAAAGTAAGTTCACAAAGGACAGGTGGATAAAAGAACATAGACTCTGCTCTAGGGGGATGAGTTGGTTTCTGTAGATCTCTCTGCTATCTCTCACTTCACTCTAATTTATTTATTGTAACATAAACTGACTTAAAGGACAGCAGCTGGCTTGTCCAGTTAGATTTTAGTTTAAGGATAGTATCATTGTTTGTATAATGCAGCCTTGCCCATATGTCTCTGGGTGCCTATCAAAATAGACCTTTTTAAAAAAATACTAAAACAAAACAAAACCTGAACCAAACAAACACAAATCCCTCGTGGCACTTATCCCTCCTGTACAATAGAGCTACTACCCACAAGCCACAGAGAATGAGAGAGAAAATAAAAATACTGTGCACTTCAACTGGAAGGATGCCACAGATGTACTCTGTATTTTGAAGGGAAAACATTCCAAAGTTACAGGGCCACAATGGAGAATCTTCCTGTAACATCCCAACCATCTGTCTCAAGATCATACTGTGGTGGCAGTTAACACTTCCAACTCACCATTGAGGTCAGATGCTGTGATGGGAGACGGTGTAATAGGTGGTCACTCAGCCCAGCCCTGTACTGTTTATGGCTTTAACTGCAAGTAATATGACCATGCCGTACTGGAAAGCAGGCAGCCAGTGCAGAGCATGGGTGTCTTTCTTCTTTGTTTTCCTTAGCAAAGTGGAAAGAGTGCCCAGAAGGTGAGACTGCTTCAGGGGCAAGGCAGTGTGGGTGACAATATAGGAAAGAGGTTTTAGTACAATTTAGCATTTATGTAACCGTGGTGATTGAAGGTTTTGGAAAATAAGTGATCTTGGGAAGTCATCTTGTCCTCTCCGGTAAAATTTAAGATGTAACATTTCATGCATCAAAGCACTATACCAATATCTCTCAATTCCAAAAGTTGTTGTAATGATAAATTGTAAGGTATTTAATATGGCTTAACTAATATCAGATTCATCATAAAGGACCTATGTTCTGACAGCGTTAATAATGCAATTAGAAAGATGAACAGAGAATCAAAAGGATATAAGTAGGAGTTTTTGACATCTTGTTCTGTTGCTAGGGAATTGTTATGGCATCACAAAGGGAGAATAATTAGCTAGGAGTGTAAATAGGACAGGAGTACTGAGAAATGGGAAAAGGGGCCTTCTTTAAATAGAAACTCATTCATCTCATTCTGCTATTTTTTCCTTTCTCCACTTTTATAGAAAGGATGAGGAAAGTATGACGCGTCTCACAAATTCATCTCTCCCTTTAGGAGAAAGGAGACCGATTATTTTCTTTAATTTTACCTTCCATTTGTTCCTTATTCTGATTTAGGATTCGTGTGCACAGACAACTGGCATAACGATGGCAGTCACTTGGGATGATTTCTTGCCTTGTTGATGTTGGTAGATTAAATACACCAGTCAGGTGGCAGAATCCTTAAAGGCATATCTGTCCCCAGTAGCATTTGTCTATCACCAGTTTTGCTGCAAATATAAGCTCTTTGGAACAGGGACTGTCATTTGCTGTATGTTTGTATCGTGCCTATCATGCTGGACCTTACTGTTTGAGGCCACAGTATAAACGTTTATCCTAAACTTATTCTCAATTTATATTCTCTCCCTCGATATTCAGTCACCATTCTAAGCAGTATGCTTTGATTTCCCTCTACCTCCGCCCCCCTAGTGAATTAGGATTTCCTAGGGAAAATTTGTTAGCACTTGTATATACTGACCTAACTGGTACCTGAAAGCTACCAGAAAAATACCTAATTTATTCACATCCTCTTGTGGCTGTGTGACAATCTCCCTACTTTCATCTCACTTTGCCCAATGTGTAAGACATGTACAAGGAAAGGAAATCAGAGTCTCGTCTCTAAAAGAAACTTCCACTTTCTGTCTTCAGCGGTTTGAACACTCAGCCAAACTGAGGCGAAAGATCACTACGTATGTCTCCTTTCCGCTGGAGTTGGACATGACGCCATTTATGGCTTCCAGGTATGTACAGCATTAAAAATCCCCCAGAGGCTAGGTTAGTCTGGATACCAATCTTGCACATGCATGTTGTGAAGATGGAATATCCTTTGAGTCAGGGCTGTGACACAGTGTGTATATATAGCAATATATATACAGATATATACCCATGTAAATATGTCCATGAAAGGGTGTGCACTGGTTTAACTAAATCCATTTCAAAACCCATTTTAGTAAAACCAATTCAGGTCTTGTGTTTTAAACATGGTCCTATAAAAACTTAGTTTTCTGTTAACACCTGTTTAACTTCAAAGGTAGATAATTAACAAAGACGTCCTTTCTTCAAAATGCTAGAGATCCCACATCCTGTCCTTTCAGCTAAGTACATTCTTCAGCGCAATCAGAGAGGATCCGATTTAACATTCCTAATATTTTTAATGTTACAAAAACGTGCAAAAATCTCCCTTCCTCTTTTCATGTAAAGCCCTCTTCGGCCACTCCTGAGATTAGAGAGTCAAAAAAGTTCAAGCCCAATTAAAATACTTTTAACTAGGGTTGTGTCCGCTTTTAGTGATTTTAGTTAGTAAGCTTCTTCAGACATAGCAAGACTAATTTTTTTATTCAAATTTCAGTCACAAAAACAAAACCCTTGTGTAAAAATCCTTCCATAAAAGTTCAGTTAGTGACCTGAGATAATAAATTGTTATCAAGTATCATTTCTAATTAAATTATTACTACATAAATCACATCTTAACCAATACCAAAAGCACAAAAATAACACATCTCTTAAATTCAGGATCCGTATTGATACAGTTTTAATAACAATTTCAAAATTATTTACTACAGACAAACGTAGTTATTTCTGCCAAGAAAGAGGGACAGTTCCAAGCCTCCACTAAATTGCCTGTGTGATATCAGAGAAGGTTAGTTTATATCAATACATTCCAGAGTATTTGAGGCTTTCCTGCTATTCTCTGGTGAGTCCTCTGTGGATAAAATAGCTGGGTGCTGATGAAAGGTTTCAGGTATGAAGGAATATAGCCACTATGACATCAGGAAAATTATTTTTCTGCAGCAGGGGGCTCTGTAATCAGAATTTTATCAACCTATGAAACCAGGAAGGTAATCCTATTGCTGTAATCAAAAACGCAAAGTAAACTCACAAGTCAAAAGAAGGGCGATTGATCCATAGGAGTTTAAAAGGTTAATGTAATTATATTTTGTTCAGGGTTAAGAGCCAAATTAATCTCTCCTTAATCTGTTTTTAAGATTTGGGGATGGGAAATTGTGATTTAAGCATGTGCGTGTTTGCAGGATTGGGGCCTTAGTTAGGAGGAGAAATCGACTTCCTAGACAGCATCACCGTGAGCACAAATATAGTATTTGTAACACCTTAGTCAGCAATCCTCTTCTGCCACTAAGCACCATTGCACTTGCCCCTGGAGGTAGCATGCAGGCTCTCTGTGCCGTGTGTGACCCACTGCCTCCCTTTGAGAAACCACTGCTTTTAAGTGACTGGATTCTTGTGTGTTTTTGTTGCAGCAAAGAGAGCAGAATGAATGGGCAGTACCAGCAGCCAACGGATAGTCTAAACAATGATAATAAGTAAGTGGTGCCTTCCAGTACTCTCCTATTGTGCAAGGTGGATGACTTTTGCAAGGTGAAGTAGAATCTGTTCTATGTCCTGCAGTGATAAAGCATTGCTATGTTTTACAGAACAGCAAGTCTGCTCTTTGGCAAAATAAAGATCATATTGTGTGTTTACTTAGCTTAGTTGCTAAAAGCTATGAATGACTGTTGCCTTGCTGGTGTTAATACCAGCAATAGTATAGGGGAGGAATTTAAAAGTCGTTGGTATAGGATGAAAGGGAAGGCTTTTTCTTTAAACACTCCTACGTTTATTGCAACTGAGTGTTGAAACGCTCATTACTGGGGAAGTTCCAGAGGACTGGAAATAAGCAAATGTTGTGCTAATATTAAAAAGGATAAACGGGACAACCCGAGTGTGACGGGTTGGATCACAGAAACCCCCTTGGGAGCTGCCACCAGATGTGAAAAGACTACCTCTGCTCCAGTTTTCCCTGCCAGCTCAGGACTCCAGCACCCTGTCTTGCTGAGCCAGACTCTCCCATCTGCTCCAACACGGACCCAGGGTCTGAATCACTTGCCCCAAAGCTGCAAGTTTACCTGAAAACAGCTCACAGTAGTGTGCTTGTCTTTAGCACTCAGATGCCCAACTCCCGATGGGGTCTAAACCCAGATAAATCCGTTTTACCCTGCATAAAGCTTATGCAGGGCAAACTCATAAAGTGTTCACCCTCTGTAACACTGATAGAGAGATATGCACAGTTGTTTGCTCCCCCAGATATTAATATATACTCTGAGTAAATTACTAAATAAAGTGATTTTATTAAATACAGAAAATAGGATTTAAGTGGTTCCAAGTAGTAACAGACAGAACAAAGTAAGTCACCAAGCAAAAGAAAATAAAATGTGCAAATCTATGCCTAATCAAACTGAATACAGATAATCTCACCCTCAGAGATGCTACAGTAAGTTTTTTCTCAGACTGGACACCTTCCAGGCCTGGGCACAATTCTTTCCCCTTGTACAGCTCTTGTTGCAGCTCAGGTGATAGCTAGGGAATTCTTCATGATGGCTCCTCTCTCTCTCTGTTCTCTTCCACCCCTTTATATATCTTTTGCATAAGGCGGGAACCCTTTGTTCCTCTGGGTTTCCACCCCCCTCACTGGAAAAGCACCAGGTTAAAGATGGATTCCAGTTCAGGTGACATGATCACATGTCACTGCAAGACTTCATTACTCACTTGCCAGCACACACACATACAGGAAAACTCACAGGTAAACACAGCCATCTGCAGACAATGGGAGTCATCAAGATTCCAAACCATCATTAATGGCCCACAATTTACATAATTACAATAGGCCCTCAGAGTTACATTTTATATTTCTAGTTTTAGATACAAGAATGGTACATTTATACAAATTGGATGATCACACTCAGTAGATTATAAGCTTTGTAATGATACCTTACAAGAGACCTTTTGCATGAAGCACATCCCAGTTATGTTATATTCACTTTTTACCATATTTTTCTAAAACTATCCCAGTTACATTATATTCACTTATTATCATGTTTTTATAAAACCATATAGACTGCACAACGTCACACCGTTTAGTTATAGTCCTGTCAACCTAACATCCCAGGCAAAAAAATGGAATGGCTGATACAGGACTAGGTTAATAATGTGATTAATGCCAATCAACATAGTTTGATATCTATTTTCTATAAACCTAACTTGTTGATTTTTATTGATGATAAGATTAAAAGTTTGGTTGGTAAAAATAATAGTGGTGAGCTAATATACTTAGACTTCTGTAAGTCATTTGACTTGGTACCGTGTGCATTTTGATTAAGAAACTAGAACAATACATAGTCAACATGGCACACATTCAGTGGATCATCATTGAGCTGATGTGTTTCTAGTGAAGTCCTGCAGGGATTAATTAGCATTTTTTATCAGCGACCTGGAAGGAATCATAAAGTCCTCACTGATAAAGTTTGCAGATGACACAAAGATGGGGAAAGTGGTAAATAATAAAGAGGACAGGTCACTAATACAGTGGCATGGATTGTTTGGTAAGCTGGGTGCAAACAAACTATATTTTTAATATGGCTAAATGTAAACTGTATATTTAGGAACAGAGAATATAAACCATACTTACACAATGGAGGACTCTATCCCTGGAAGCAATGACTTTGCTAAAAGACTTTGAAAAAGACTTGGGGAGTCTTGGTGGGTAAACAGCTGAACATGAGCACCCAGTGTAATGTTGTGGCCGAAAGGGCTAATACGATCCTTGGATTTATAACTGGGAAGTATTGAGTAGGACTAAGGTGATTATATAACCTCTCTATTTGGCACTAGTGCCGATCGCTGCTGGAATGCTGTCCAGCTCTGGTGTCCACAATTCAAGAAAGAGAAGAACCACAAGAGTGATTTAAAGGATTAGAAAACCTGCCTTATTGTGATAGACTCAAGGAGCTCTGTCTGTTAAGTTTAACAAAGTGAAGGTTAAGCAATGGCTTGATCACAGTCTGTAAATACCTTCATGGGGAACAGAAATTTGATAATGGAGAACTCTTCAATCTAGCAGACAAAGATATAACAAGATCCTGTGGCTAGAAGTTGAAGCTAGACAAATTCAGATCAGAAATAAGGCGCACCTTTTGAACAGCAAGGGTAACTAATTACTGGAACAATTTACCAAGGACTGTACTGGATTCTCCATCACTGGACATTTTTAATTCAAGATTGAATATTTTTCAAAAAAATCTGCTAAGAGCAAACTGGAATTAATCCAGGAAAGTCCTATGGCCTGTGTTATACAGGTCACACTAGGTAGGTGATGACAGTGATCCTTTCTGGCTTTATAATCCATGTATCTGTGAATTAATAATATTCATCTACTTGCCCCATCCCCAACCAGTGTTGAGTACTGGTGTTTTAATTAGAGAGGTTACATATGGCATCCATTCTTTATGCACATGTATAGACAGTCACAAGCTTCTACTCCTTTTTCTTTTGATCCAACCGTTCTTTAACTGTTTTTCCTCCACCAGGTATTCCTTGTTTGCAGTAGTTAATCACCAAGGAACCTTGGAGAGTGGGCACTATACCAGCTTCATCCGGCAACACAAGGACCAGTGGTTCAAATGTGATGATGCCATCATCACCAAGGCTAGCATTAAGGATGTACTAGACAGTGAAGGGTAGGTTGTGAACAAAAAGGGTATGGGGAGGAAAGAACCTTTATTGCTTCAGTTATCAGATTTTCACCATATAGAACAATTTCTCTCCAGAGTGATCATTTATCAGTGCTTCAGAAAGCTGGTCTAACCTACTGGGTTTTTTTAGACTGGAGAAAAGGGAAGGACAAGGTAGCAGTGCATTGTGCCGCTGTACAAGATAACTAGTTTCTTGTATGTCCACCCACCTTCTGGCTAATCCAGTAGGCTGCAGTAATATCTGCCTCATCACAGCCTTGCTAGCCACAGGGATGAGTGTGCGATAGGTTATTACACATGTGGCTTTCATTGTTAAATACATATATTATGAATTCACATTGTAATAGGGATTGGCGTAATCCCACTGGCCAACCATAACCATATGGACCACCTATTTAAGCTTCATAAGGCACAATTCCATATTATACTAGACTTTCTCCTCTGTGGGCAGTTTATTCAACAGGCTGTATAACACAGTGGTTAGATACATAGCCAAAAGTACTACTGATATCCACTTCTGAGGGTTTGTTTCTGTTTCATTGATTTCTTTTGGGAAATGGTATTTGATGCATCTAGCCGTGCACATGCATATAGACAGGTTGGCTGTGCATTGTGTAAAAAAGTATTGCCTCTTGTTTTTATTAAGCCTGTTGCCTGTTAATTTCATCAGATGACCCCTGGCTTTTGCATTGTGGGAAAGGGGAAATAACACTTCTCTATTCACTTTTTCCACACCATTCAAGATTGTATAGACCTCTATCATATCCCCCCTTAATAATGGTTTCAAACTGACAATATCACTTCGATCACTTCCCTCAAACATGCACTGTGGATGCTACATAGAGCAGTATTTTTGCGAGGTTAACATGTTTATTGTTTGAGAAGCATCAGGAATTGGGTTCTTTTTCAAGAAAAAATAATTTAAAATCTGTAATCACTTCCATTCTGGCATATCAACCATGGGTTTGGTGCTGGAAAGATCAAATCTGTTCTGTTCTAGTTTTTAATTATACCTGACATTTCCTCTGATTGCTACAAGCGCAGGCAGTTCGTTTGGAATTTTTAATAAGTTTTCATATTTTCCTTTTCTGCTTTTCAGCCTGGCAATGTGCATCTCTTCTATAATATTTGACTTTTTAGTGTAAATTATTTTAATTAATTCATTTAACAAAAAGGTCAGTAGACCAGATTGGTTTGTTTTCCTTCAGTAAGAAACAGGTAGCATTGCTTCTGGGGCTGGGCGATTTGTGGAGGCAATTACCCAGTCCAAGGAAAGAGAAGGTGGCTTGTATCATTCCGGTGGCATCTCCAGCTGATTAAGAAACAGCGTTGACTGACTGTGAAGGGAGTCCTGCCCATTTTTTCCTTGTTCAGATAAATGATGGCTCTGATTGGACTTCCACCTGTGGAAGGAGAGGAAAGATTCAGGAAACCCTGTGGAGTGTGGAAATGGAAGATGATAATCATTCTGTAGCACCTCTTAATGTGGAGATATCAAAAGTGCTTTAGAAGTATTGTAATTGGCCTTGCAGCAACCCTGCCAGTATGAAGTGGGTAAGGGATGCACAGGGATCACTTTGCTCCCCACTGAAATGCAGCTGCCTCACGGATAAAGCTTAGCAGCTGTGCTGTAGTGCACAGTAGTTTAGGACAAGAGAAGAATTTTACCCAGTTGAACCTGCCAAGAGGAGTCTAGGTAGACATGTCAGATTTGGCTGGGACACAAGGGTTTCCACCCATGCTGTTGTTTAAAAAAATAAAAAAGTGGCATAAGATCTTTAATAACTGTAAGTGGTCGAGACCTTGCTTGTACATCTCATCCAAAAGGTGACATCCTCAACCCAACAGCGCCCCCTGTGCTGCTGGGACAGTGGCTCCCGCTACCAACTCAGAGGGAGGCGCGCATCTACAGAATCACCATCACCACTTTTTCCAGCATCTCGGTATTACGTGGAGGTCTCCCATCCAAATACTAACCTGGTCCAATCCTGTTTAGCTTTCAAGACTTGACACTAGGTTACAGAACAGGGTGGTCAGGCTCCAGGACAGACAGGTAGCGAGCATATTGAGCTACTGATCAAATTCTGTATGCTAATATTTTTTTTTTTCGTGGGCATCCTATGAAACTAACACACTTCCCTGGAATTGTTCCAGCTTTCAAAGAAAAATCGCACTAATAGGCCTTGTTTTTATCATGGCTGCATTGGTAATTGGGATTTAAAATCTGTAATGTACAGCATAAGGTTAAAGTTGTGTTGTGTCTTCCTTTTTGCAGATATTTGCTGTTCTATCACAAACAGTTCCTGGAATATGAGTAGCCTTATCCAGCAGCTTGTCAGATAAATGAAAGGAAGAAAATAAGCAAGCCTTCTAAAATGACACACAAACCTACCTGAAATGAAAAGACCCATTAAACAACAACTAGCACTGAGCTGTAACAGGACCTACTTGACACGGGCTCACAGCCTGGCGGAGTAAGAAATGAACAATGTCCAACGTGTATGCAGTCCCGCAAGGACAGAAAGGGGGGAAAAAAAGAGGCTACAGTCAGTCACTTAAGAGCGGAAATATAAAATGAGAGGAATGCTCTGGGTGGGGGAAATGGGAGCAGAGGAGTCCGGGCACTGGTACATCTCCTATGTTCCTCCGAAAAGTGTGTGGGAAGGCAAGGGGGTGTGCCATCATCTCCATAAAGCATCTTCTCCATTGGTGCTTCAGCTCCAACTGACCAATCATATAACAGTTATTATTAAAAATCCAAGCCCATTTTTGATGCCTGTGGGTCTGAAAGCAGTAAAGTGGAGGAGGATGGGATGACACAACTAAAGGACTTTGCAAGTATCTTTTTATTTGTGAATTTTAGTTATTAAATAAATACAGTATGAAACTATTAGGCTCTTTTTTTCGACAAAAGTAAAAGAAATCCTGGATTGTGGAACTGACGCTACAGTACTGAGACAGGTTTTCAAGCATGCCTGCTGCACAGGTGGTAATCTGCCATCAGACTGCTCATCAAAGCATCTGCACAGATTCTTTTCTGTTTGAGCCCTTTGTTTTGTTTTGTTTTTCTATAAATAGCTATTTTCTTAATTTGTTTTCCTTTTATTCCCTTTTTTCACGAGAATGAAATTCATAAATGGAACCATCAGTAAAATGAATGAATTGGCGTGTTTATACTGTAAAAGTGGTCTTGGTTCTTTTTTAAATGGTGTCAATAAGTTTGATTTCTTAAAATCACCGGTTTTGTGGTTTGCTGGTGGGTTTGTTCCCTCCCCCAGTTCTGCCAAGTCCCCTCAAAGAGAGGTGGCCTTTGGCAGAACGTTAGTATTGCAGAGCTGCCATCTGCGAGCCATGGCTGCTGCTGGGTGCAGTATGGAGGTCTAGATTTGCAGCTATTGAGCACTTCTGCAGTACACTAGGCTGTAAAGTAAACAAAGCGTTTTCCTGGTATGTGCTCTGTTTTTATTGGTTCCTTCTCTCCTCCCACATTTAGTAACTCCTTAAAGACTCCTCTCCCCTTTATGGAATCCCATCCTTACCTACGTCCTTAACGCTTAGCAGCTGGTGTGCAGGCTCGCTTCTGTTTTGTCACAAATATGTTTGTTCCTTCCCCACTCTTTCACCCTTCTCCCCCCACCCCCTTTAGAGCAGCCCATTTGCCTGTCTAGACACTGGGGCGGTAACTCTGTATGTATGCTCTGTATGTTTTACTCCCAGGAAGCAGGGCTGTAGATAGAATTGCAGTCCACGAGAAAAGGGTTTATTTACCTCTTAACCCCTCAGAATACAGAGCTAAAAAAGGGGAGGGGGGGAATTGGTTTTTCGGCTGCTGCCGCTGCTTCCTCATGGAAAATTTGCAAATGTTAGTCCGAAGGATTTAGCCATTGTATTCCTTTGTGTAAGGGTCACACTGAAAAGGTCTTTTTTTTTTTTCTGCATACATACTTAAGCAATCCTGCGTTGATTGTAGTAGCAAATATTCTCCTTTCCAAGGGCTAGGTCAGGACTGGAGGGCGAGGCAGAGACACCTTGGCCGCAAAGCTAAACATAGAATTTGAAAAGGTTAGACCAGTCCCTATACCCTAGAGAAAACTTGCAGGAGTCTGCCTGCTTAAGACAGACTTGGAGCGTCTTGATCTGTTTCATGGAAGACTTGGGGGTGGAGAACATGTAAAGCTGTTTCTGGAATGAGCACCTTGCTAAGCTATGCACAGAGAGAGAATAAGGTC
Organism: Trachemys scripta elegans; assembly: GCF_013100865.1. Taxonomy (NCBI): domain Eukaryota; kingdom Metazoa; phylum Chordata; order Testudines; family Emydidae; genus Trachemys; species Trachemys scripta. Next base: position 7,870,331 of record NC_048307.1, on the reverse strand, counting down.
ATGTTAAAGGGTTGGGGCAGCTAGGCAGTACGGTTCCTGCACGGTAAGTATTTTTCTAGAGTTTCTTAACCTGTCTCCTCCACTGCACAAACTCAGAATACTTCTGGCTTGATTTGGTAAAGATCATAATTGTCTACTGCAGGGTTTAAATTCGTGGTGGTGTTGTTGTTGTTGCAAGTGAGAGCCTGCTAGAGCAATACTGGTGGATGGCACGCTGATTCTAAAGGAAGATCCCTCCCTGCCAAGGCTGTGTGTTATTGTGTAGGCACTCGACAACGGCTTCCTGCTACCTTTTAATAATGCAGTAAGCTTGCAGTGGAAGACAAGAATCAGCCTTTCACTATTCCCCAGCCTGTGTTTACTGATGCAGTTCAAGCCTCCACCTTGCTATGTTACTGAAGTAGGGGCACCACCGTGTGGCGTATAAGCATTATTGTACAGTGAGTCAATTGGCTTTGTGATAGTGAGAGCTGTTAGAAGTCAAACAAATGAATTCTATTTTGACTAGCCCATTGGAGCTTATTGTTTGCAGCCGAAGCGTTTGGGTGACAAGGCCAACCCTGCAAATCACGTTGCTGCCCTTTTTCTCTCATGCACTGTGAAAGGACCATCCTTTGCATTAATGGATCTTCACTGACTTTTTCACTGCTCTGTTTCTGCTTTTGAGCCTAGAATTTGAGGCATATTGAAAGCAGGTTTTTGCTGTAACATTGACCTCTATATCCTGTATTGAAAGGCTTGTTGGTACTTCAGCAATGGTAAATCACAGTACTGAATCCTGGTTATTGAGGGAAGAGGGGATCATCTTTCTTCCTTTAGAAGTGGAAGGCCTGCCACTGTTCTAAAAACCATTGCTACATCAGTTGAATGCCCTTTTCTACATACACACCAATAGGCCCTACCCTTGCTCATCTCCTCTTTATAAATGACATGCAGATCACACTCTGTAGTTACATACATTGTAGAACTGGAAGATTACCTGCCCGAGTTTCACCCCCACCACTTCTGATCCAGATGTCTCATAGAGGGGGCCACATCACCTTCAACAGAGCTCCTGCTACATAAGAAAGTCTTACCATGCAATAAGATGTTTACTGCTGATTTATAAGTTTACTGATCAAGTTATATCTACCTAATTTGTTGACAGACATTAGCTAAAACCTGCCTGCTTCAACAACTAGTTATCCTGTTGTTTCAACCCCTGACCTTAAACACTTTTTTAAAGCAGATATTTTTTTCCTTTACATTGCTTGTTCTGCTCTAATGAAGGATCAGAAGAAGTTATCAATGACTGAGACTGCTATTGGAGAGCCAGGTTCATAATAAAGTGTGTAAGTTGTGTGTGTATAGGGGCCCGCAGTGTGCTTGGTTCTGCACATGACAGAAAAATGAAGCCCAGAGAATCTTACAACGTAACATGTTGGCCCTACCCCCTCTCCCTGCCTCTAGACCAGGAGTTACTGGAGACAACCGTTTTATTGTGGTGCCCAGTAGAGGCTTGTACTAGGGCCGGCGCTTCCACTAGGCGACCCTAGGCGGTTGCCTAGGGCAGCAGGATTTGGGGGGCGGCATTTTGCCGCCCTCGGCGGCGGGGGGGTCCTTCAGCTCCGGGTCTTTGGCAGAAATTCGGTGGCGGGTCCTTCACTCGCTCCGGGACCCGCCGCCGAAGTGCCCTGAAGACGCGGAGCGGAAGGCCCCCCGCCACCAAATGCTCAGAGGAGGCGCGCTGCCGCCTACGGTGGCAAAAACCCTGGCGCCGCTCCTGGCTTGTACTATAAATTGTGAGTGTGAGAGGAACTGTTTGCACCCACTACCTCAATTCCTAGTAATAGAGGGAAACGTAACCAGTGTCTCAAAAGAGGAAGTACCTTCTGTCATGTGTGGTCAGAGCTCTGGGACCTGTCATTAGACAGCAGCAACAGCAGCAACCTTGATGCAAAGTATATCGATTCCCTTGCCTCTGTTGCTTTAACATCTCTAATCGTTGTACTTTGGAGTTTGTGTAAATAATTCGTCCTCTTGTTTATTTAACCGGCATATCCCAGGCTACTTTTTTTTTTTTTTAGTATAGCCATACCAAGATTGTTTGTTAAACCCTATCAAAGGAGGGAGGCGTGTGTGTGGTTACGTGGGGTGTTCCCCTCCCATTTGTCGTGGTCGTGTTGGAAGGACTACGCAGGCTGCATGCTATTGTGGGCCACCGCTGCTCTTCCCTCCTCTGTTACAGTGAGTGCCAGAGAATGGGCAGTGCTTAGTGGACATCACTGCCATTCTGGTTGCCTGGTAACCAGAGAGGAGGCCTGCCAGAGGGCAAGTGGACTATGAATGAATGAATGTGAACGGTGTCCTATCCTCTTCGTGAACAGGAGCCTGTTGGTGCCCCAACTGAAAACGTGTTGGTAGTGGCGGAGTGAGCTCTTTGATATTTATCCCTTTCCACGGGACTCTTCTGCTCTTTTTAAACAATGAGGATATTTTCCTGGGAGTCGGGGGAGCCAGGTGTCTGAGCTGTTTCTCTTGGGGTTGCCAACGCTTCAGGATTGTCCTGGAGTTTCCAGGCATTAAAGATTGTCGTGTGATGAAACCTCCAGGAATATCTCCAACCAAAATTGGCAACCCTAGTTTGCCCCAAATCACTAGGATGCTTACCCATGCATTGGGAGGAGCTGCACTCGAGGACCCAGAGCATTTGAGCTAAACTGGCACGTGTCAGATCTTTACAACTTCATGTGCCACATCTTGGGAGTTTGGTAATGGGAGATTGAGCCTTTCCTCAGAAGGTGGCCAGTTCAGCCCAGCCCAGGGTGGTGATGACTGAAAGTTACCATCAAAGGCTGTGAAGCTTATGTAAAACCAAGTTTCTGTAGTCTCAACCCAGTTTCCAATGAACAAGTACCCACCTCCTGACAACCATCATCGTTGGTGCTGACGGTGGGGAGATCAAGGAATAACGATTATGGAGCCTGAGGCCTCCTCTCACTCCTAAGTGCAGTCTGTCCATTGCATGCTTTCAGCCACACTGACACAGCTGTCTTGTACCTGTACAACGTTCTGTTGCTGAATACTGGGCTTCATTTTCCAGGGCTGTCAATGGAGCGCTTTCACCAGCACCAAATTCATCCACAAACAAAATATTGGTGCCGCATCACTGCAAATGATACTCGTGTCACTTCTGTTAGTTCAAATAGGACATTTAAAATTCATGGTCCTGCTTTCCCAGTGCTGCCAGCAAAAGCCCCATCCTGTAAAGAAACTGGATCAAACTGCAGTTTTATCTTCCTGGTTTATAAAACATCACATGGTTTAGAAACAGCAATAATGATCTTCGGGTCAGGCTTTTCCTGACATCCACTGACTGGCTGATTTTTGTATCAATTCCCTCACTTCCCTAGCTGGTCATCAACTGTCAGGAAACCACAGTTGCTTGGTTTAAAACCGCTTGGACCTTTAAATGGTGTTAGTGCTGGCTGTGATACTTTCACCCCCTCCCGATACAGTGGGCTTGTGCTAGTAGTGTTCAAGGAACTCTATCAAGAAAAAAATACTCTCCTTTCTAAAAGGACCTTGAGTTCAGAGCTGAGTGCGGGGAAACAAACTGTCCTGGCACTAAAATTCAGAGTGTATTAAGCACGGGACACTGGAAATTACTTAATAAGATAGGAAATATTCTCCAGTTATCTATTCTAAACCTCAGTGACAAAAGATCTCATGCACTGTATTGCACCTAGCACATACTTCATGCCTGGAACAAGTGACTTTACATATATATTTTTAACAGGTTATAAAATATTGCTAATTTGTATCAACGTCCAGGTAAGCAGACTTTATGTCTAGGCTGGCAACATTTCAACGTCTGCTCGTGTTTGAGAAAGCAGGCAGGATAAAATGAGATTTTAAGTAAAAGTTTGGAAAGGTTTCTTTTTCTAAATGTAAATGCCATGCAACATAAAAGATGTCCCAGTCATTACACTCTAAAGAGAACATCCCTAACCAATATAAGGGCCAAAAATACAACACACAAGAATAATGAGAGAGAAAATTGCTGCCTGGAATCTCACAAAGAAGAGCTCCGTATAGCTCGAAAGCTTGTCTCTGTCACCCAAAAGTTGGGCCACCATGTCACTTGAATCTCATAAAGCAGATTAAGACAATGAAAATTCAGGACCGAATAGAAACAAATTCAAACCAAAATGTGTGTAGTTACAGTACTCGCCTTAAAACAATTTTTGAAGTGCTCCACTTTGAATTGGTTTCTGTTGGGTCCTGAAATTTCTCCTGGTATCGGACATGTCTATTCACTGCTGGGTCCTTGAAATGGTAGCCTCCACAGAGACAAGAGTCCCATTCAGTAATGGAGCCAATCAACTAGGGAAGGTTTTCAAAATAATTTTTAGAAACACACTGTATGTAAAAAGTGATTTTTGGGAGTATTCTAACCAATCGCTACTATGGCTCTCGTGTCTGTCCTAGCTGCCACCTATGCAGTGTCATGGATCAGTCGGAGCCAGTCACCTCCCCGCCCACCCAGGAGGCCCATTTTTAGCATCTCAGAAATGCAAGTGGCAATCTGGCTCACCCCACACTCCTTGCAGAACTTTCTCTGCTTCAAGGAATCTTTTGCAGAAGCTGAAAAACATGCTCCTATTGTCACCATAACACGTAGCCATCGATGACTTCTCAAGGCAGCACGGTCCTGCCAGGCAGCACAGCGAATCCATCGCAGGGCTAGTATAGTTTAGCTTTCCTCTGCCAGCAGTGGCTGCTATTAAAGCTTGGATCTGAGCTCATGGTGCCATAATGGTAGGTGTCAGGAGGAGCATCAAGGCCAAATGTTATCAGTAACTAGAAGACAATGGTCCGAGACATTTAAAACAATTTTTTAAATAGCTCTTTCAAATCCCTGTTCATTTTAATCATTAAGAAAATAATTTTGGGAGAAGGGGGGTTTCCTGGCTGAAATCCAGAAGGATGATTGAAAGAACTGGGCATGTTTAGAGAAGAGAAGGCGGGGAGGGGGCATGGTAACATCTTCAAATATGTAAAAGGTTGTTTATAAAGAGGACAGTGATCGATTATTCTCCACGTCCACTGAGGGCAGGACAAGAAGCAATCGGCTTAGTTTGCACTCAGGAAGATTTAGGTTCAATATTAGGAAAAGCTTTCTAACTCGAAGGCTAGTTAAGCTCTGGAATAAGTTACCAAGGGAGGTTGTGGGATCCCTGCCATTGGAGGCTTTTAAGAACAGTTTAGACAAATTCCTGCCAGGAATGGTGTATATCTACTTGGTTCCTGCTTCAATGGGGAGATGGAGCAGAGAGGGCCTCTTGAGGTCCCTTCCAGTCCTACATTTCTATGAGTCTATGGGTGAAGTGTCAAGATTCACAATGTCTCTGGGGTTTATGAAATATGGGGATGACAAACTTGCTATTAGTGCTCTGGTGGACTAGGGTTTGCACTGACTAGCTGCAGTGGATTCAGTTTCTCTGCATCTGTCACCTCTATAAAATACATGTCACTCACTGTTGCTTGAGAATTGCTTTGTTTACAGGCAGAATCCTCCAAAGAGGAGACTTGCACTCTGCAGTGCCGTGTCCCAGGTTGTGCATCAAACCCATTTACAAAGCCAGGAACAGCGATGCAGGTGCCAGCATGAAAAGCCTGATTTAATTTTTGGTTCCACTGACGCTAAAGTCTTAGAAGAACCTGAAGAGGTCAGGTTTAGAGGATGTGTGTGATGCTACATTGGAAAGGATGCAAGAGACTTTATGGTGAGTGCATAACAATCATGAGAATTTTATTTCCATAGTAGAAGAAAATAGTGACTGTCCACAGTCTGTTTCCATGGTGTGAAGGTAGCTTCTATCGTGATTGGCAGGCAAGGTATTGTTGTGTGTTACTGAAGATGGAGAGCAAGGATCAAATGCAAGCAGCTTTATTCTGAGTGCAGGGAGTGTTACTTCTCTCCCTGATCACCACATTGCTCAAGGAGTTCATGTCATCGGTGTCTTCTCTTGTGATGGGGAGCATATGATTTTGAAATGGCCGTCCTCGGGGGTGGGGATAGCCCCAGCACTTCCTGTGCAGGATACCCCAGCCTGCGAGGCAGTAGCCCTTGCTCCAGGATGATAGAAGGAGCTGTGACATGCTTTAGTCTCCTGCATGGCAGGCCCTTGTTCAGGGAAGCAGAAGCCACAGGTTTCCACAGGCTCTGGTAGTCTGCTCCCAATGGAGCCGCCTCCAACGCTCCCCGCTTCCACTAAGTGATCTGTAAAGACACAACCTGTGTTAGAGCGAAGGCTCCCGCGGGGCAGGTGCCACATCTTTGTAGGAGGCTGGCTCGTGTCTTCCTCCCCTTCCATGTGTGATCCTGGATGGAGAGCCACCTCCTTCGTGACCACACAGCAGCCCTGTGACTACAGATACTGCTGACTGGGAGGGGCAGCATTAGGAAAAGGCCATGTACTATTGACTTCTTTAAATGAGATTTAACAGCTCGGAGCAAGGAGAACCAGTGCCATGTGATGCTCTGTCAAACACCAATGGATGGGAGAATGTACAGGGCAAGTCCTAGGACTAGATAGGACATCCATTTCCTGCCCTGCCCTGAACCAAAGCCTGTTGCATGGTATGTGTCCTGTTGCCTTTGAACAAACTGAGGGCTGTGTAGCTGCCTAGGTTTAACCCCAGCACCTTGACTTTGTGTAGAGATGTAGAACTCAAGGAAAGCCAGATCTCTGCTGAGGGGGCTGAATCAAGTAATATAGTCCCAAATACAGGTGGGTGGCAATGGTGATGGGGGTTATTACAACACTACTAGGAATAGAAATAACTTTGATACTTTAAAAAAAAAAAAAATAGTTGTACTGCCCTTTGATTGGCCATTCCCGCTGCTGAGTGTGCAGCTTGAAAACTGCAGCATTGTGAGAAACCCGACTAGGTCCTGAAAGTGCAAGCGACTGGCCTCTAGGTCCATTGTCCAAATGGAGGGAAATGCAAGAAACCTGCCCTACAGCTGAAAGAATTCTAAAAATGAGACGGGTAGAGCATTCCGTTTTGGTCACCTAGGGTGGTCTTAGTATTCTTAATATTTGTTGTTCTGAAAATACAATAAATCATTTCCAACCTGAGGGAGGCCCTTTAAAATCAATCCCCGGTGCCACAGTGTCCTCAGACAAATGCTGATAGGAACAGTTTTAAGTTACGTTTCTGCACTGAAAAGTGACTCATTAGGTTGCATGTTTGATTTTCCATGTCGACGAGATGGAAGGGAGAGACCATCAATCTTAGGTTCTTATCTGGCCCCCATCACTGGTGCATCTGAGGACCTCATGGTCTTTTTAATTAATGTATCCTCACATCACCGCTGTGAGGCAGGGCAGAGCTGTTATCCCCATTGTACAGATGGGGAACTGAGGCACAGAGAACCAGGCCCAGATCATCTTAAGGCAGTGGTTTTCAACTGTGGGTTGGGACCCCAAAGTGGATCAGAACCCCATTTTAATGGGGTTGCCAGGGCTGGCCTAGACTTGCTGGGGCCCGGGCCGAAGCCCAAGACCCACCTCCTGGGGCCAAAGCCCGAGGGCTTCAACTTTGGCCCCCTGACCTGGGGAAGTGGACTCAGGCTTTGCCCCACCCCCGAGCAGTGGGACTTGGGCTTTGGCCCCCTTGCCTGGGGCATTAGGGTTCAAGTGGGCTCAGGCTACGGTCCCCGCTCCTGAGGTCGTGTAGTAATATGTCAGAAGGGAGTCGCGGTGCAGTGAAGTTTGAGAACTCCTGCAATCAGTCAGAGTTAGGGCTCAGATATGAAAAGGTCAGCGCTCACCCTCGCAACACCTGGCTGATTTAAGAGCCTAGATCTCATTTTGAAAAGGAATTTAGGCACTGAGAGGTCTAAATGCCATTGGCTGTTGCTGAGCGCAACACCTAAATATCTTTAACAATCTGGGCCTAAGTGACTGGCCCAAGGTCACACAAGAAGTCTGTGGCACAGCAGGGAATGGAACTGGGTCTCCTGGGATCCTAAATTACCATCAGTCTGGTCCCTGAGGAGAACTGTTTTCAATTCTCTTTTCCTTTCCCTGCCCTCGGGCGGCTCTCCCTAGTCTGTGTTTTCTCTCTCTCGTTCAGGGACCCGCCCGTCCTGTGTGTCTCCAGGCTATCGGGAACCAAAATGGCACTATTTATACAGAGTATTTTTCAAAGCAAGGGCCCACCTGCCTGTAAACAGGCTGGCTCACTGCTCGGCCAAAGCCACACGCAAGTCTTTAGGGCCTGGGCCTGGATCTGCCGGTGAAGCCCCTGATATTCAGCCTGTGGAGTGGCTGGCCCAGCCAGCCCTTAATGAGCAAGTGGGAAGCCACTGTTAAATGAGCCCCTGTGCAGCCAAATCACTGCCCTGACCAAACGAACACAGACCTGCGATCATTATCAAAGGACAGTCAGCCCTGTTTCTTGATTGGCTGGCTGATTAATTAGAGACACTTCTTCTTTACTACCCCTCATCCCTGGGATTTCACCAGCTGCCTCTTAGTCCTAGCCAGCCTGAGGAGGGAGAAACCAGGACTGCTAGTCAGTGGCTACACAGCTCTGCTCCTTTGAACAGCAATGCACAGTCCAGCCTGGCAGTTGAGGTTCTAGTCCCACCTCTGCCATGGACTTAAGAGCTCTCTGGATTTTGTTTCTCCAGCTGTAAAATGAACCTCACATAAATTATGTTTAATGTTCCTGAAGTGCTTTGAGATCATTGGATGCCTGGTGCTTTAGAAGAGCAAAGCACTGTATTAGCTTGATTATTCCTAGACAGCAGGCTAAGCTTTAGGTGCCAATTCTTGCTTTCATGCCTGCTCTTGTACAATTTAAAATATAGCTACAAGCAGCGAGCGGCCGTGGAACGGGAGGATTGCATCGGGATTGTACGGCAGCTGCAGGCCTGGGGAGCCTGAAACAGTGACGGCTTGGCTTGCACAGTTCAGCTGACAAGCATTTCTGTGGCAGCTGTCCCAGGTGCCACAAACCACCTTGTGCCCATTCTGAAGAGTCTTCTCTTTACCTGTGGTTGCACTTTGGTATCTGAATGCTGGTGACTGGATCATGTTCTATGCTAATGGCCTCTTTAATAGGCATTAGCAGTTCAAAGAGCTCCAGATAGTAGCTTGCATTAAACACCCAAGATCTCAAAGCCTTTACCAAGGTGGGTACAGCAATAACGGAGGTACAGAGAGTCTGCATCTTGGCTAAGATCATGCACCAAGCCAACGTCAGAAGCAGGATTAGGCCTAGATCTGTATACAGATGTGGCCCGCAGAGGGTAGTGTCTGAGCACCTCACAGCCATTAATAAATGCATCTGTATAACAACCAGTCTGAGGTGAGGAAGTTTACAGGTGGGGCTCTAGGGCCCTGAGATTGGGACTTGCCCAAATTCACACAGGAACTCTGTGGCAGAGTCGTGAATTGAGAGACAGGTGCTGGTCTCAGTCCATTACTTTAACCACACGACCATCTTCCCTGGTCTCTAGGCTCTTGGGTTCACGACTAATCCATTGGCCTGTTCTGCTAGGGAACATTCTTGAACGTAGTTCTGGGTTCAATTCTCTGGCCTCTGCTTGGCCTTCCCCTCTGTGAGCAAGAACTTTTCAGAGGCTCACGAAGAGATGCACTTAGGGGACGGGTGAGGCTCCCAGGACTGACCCGTGCCCAGAAACATTCTCTGCTCCTGAGAAGCAGCGCACACCCTTCAGTGGCCTGCCTGGTTTGCAGCTGTGTGACGTACTGAGAGGCACAAGAACTCAGACCTGTGCCCTAGGAAGGACAGTGCTCTGCCCTTGGTACCCTCCTCCTCCTTTCCTCTAGGGTACGTGACTAAGAGCTTAGTCACTTCTTTCCTCCCTTTGGGGCAGAGGGTAGCAGCCCGAGAGCACCAGTTCATCCTATAACCATTCCACTGGCCGGTAGCAGGTGTGGAACACTGTCCTCTTCCCAGCCAGAGAGACTGCAACGGCACATTCTTTGGTGTCTGAATCTATCTCCCAGCTCAGGTGTGTTAGTAGGTACTTCTAGCCATTCACAATCACCCCCTTTGACTCTGTCCCGTAACCTCTCTCTTTTCTCCAGCAGCTGGTTCTTACCTTTTGAGGAGTCCTCCCTCTTGTGGCAGGTCCCAGGGGTGGGCTGGCAGGAGACCTCCGCTCCCCTCCTTTTGAAGTGGGTCCAGCCCACCAGCAAAGAGCAGATCATGGTGCAAAGGCAGAGCGCCAGCAGCAGGTAGACAACCAGCCATTGGTCCTGATCACTACCTAGCTTCTGTTCCAGAGCAGCCATTCTGGATGAGGTAGTTACCAGTTTATCTGAAAGTCAAACATAGCCACATCCATGTTGTCCAGTGCAGGGCGGGAAGGGGTTCGTTGCCCTGGGGATACAGCAGTCAGATGAAGACTCTGAACCTGCCTTGGAAACATTCCCTTGGCTGCAGGGGTGTCCCCTCCCATATGGCAAGTGGAGCAGCCCTTGTGCTGTTCAGCTTCGCCCCCTCTCTATGTAAGCACCTTGGCAAGGCTCTTCCTCCCCCCACAGGGTGCAATTCTTGAGGATATGGAGAAGTTCCCCACCCCCACCCCAAGGCAGCACAGCGAGGTGAGAAGCACCACAGTATGATAGATCCAGCAAACAATAGTGCAAAACAAAGAAACCGTACAAAGGAGGAGAGGGAAACACAGTTCATGGCAGGAGAGGTGAGAGCCAAGAGCAGCTAGCATAGGCTAGGGGAAGAGCATGTCCTGGTATTTCCTTCCCCACCTTCCTAGAGAAGCTAATACAGTCTAATCAAAAGCTCCTGAGAGGACTTGGGGTCAGCTGACATCTGCCCAGAGCAAGGGACAGAAGTTGCACCTACACGTCCTCCTACTTTGGCCCTCAGGTTTGAATGTCCCCAAAGCAAAGCTTGCATGAGCACGGAGCCTGCATCCCACCCTCCCCGAGCGTGCGTGCCAGGGCGCTTTGCCGGGTGCATCCTGCAGCCTTACTCTCACAGAACTGGAGACACTGGCTTGGGTGCTGCCCACAGACGCCCGAGCAGCTGATGCATCTTCTCAAGAGCTCGTCGTAGTAGAAGCCGGGTCGCTTGCTGCATTCCATTGACACTGGAGAGTGGAGGGGAGAGAGAAACGCATCCTGCTCAATACATCACGAGAGGAACCGCTGCTGTGGGAGAGTCTAGAGCTACGCGCTGGGGCCTGCTTACAGGGGCTGGGGTAGCCTTGGTATCAGAGCAGGACCAGTGCTGCCAGTTTTGTCAGGAGTGTTTTTTCCTAAAGCCCGAGCATGGGAAGACAGGAACATCTAATAAAGTAAAGGCCTAGGCCTCGTGGGGCAGAGAACAGCCTGAAACTCTGAGCCCAGGATGACCTCAGAGATTAAAAACCTGAAGATACAAGAAAAATCTTCCAAAGGTTTTGTTTTTAGAGTCCTAGAGTTTAAGGCCAGAAGGGTCTACCACATCATGCTGTATATCACTGGCCGAAGCCCCCCCAGCATCTACACTACATCTATCTAAACCCCAAACCAGAATTAGACCGAAGTAGTGCAGTCCTCAGCAGCATAAACTCTTCTGTGCCACAGGCAGAGAATGGGAGGGGCTGAGGAGAGCCCCCCCGATCTGAGACGTCACTGTTCAGTTAATAACCAGGTGCTATCACCTGGTGCGGGATGGGAAATCCGCCCTGGGGGTGGGCCATCCAGACGCATCCCCTGCCCCCTCACTGGAACCTGTGGGCTGCTGATTATCATTCTAGTTTTAAGATGCAGATCTCACAGAGCGAGCCTCTTCCCTTCACAGAGGAGGGGGGAGCAGATGCGGGGGTCTGCAATGAACTGGCCCTGAGAAGGGGGATCAGCTGGAGCTGTGGGAGAAGGAGCAGAGCTCCTACAAACTAGTTCCTGGGGCATGCTGGGACTGGCCACAAGGAAGAGTGGCTGGGCCAGCCATGCAGGGAGCGGGGGTGGCTGTCGCATTTCCCCAACCATTCTGCCTTCAGATACTTGTCTGACAAAACTACTCAGTTGAAGCCAATGCAGAGCTTTGACTGAGATTTTTCCAAGTGCCAGTTAGAAGCTGGACTTCACTGGTGCCCCCGTTGCTAGCTGCTCCTTCAGAACTGCCCTGCTTTCTACCAGTGTATTGGCCCCCAGCCTCCCTGTTTCCCTCAGCGGGAAGGCACTGGCGCCCAGGGGTGGGGGCTGAGTTCCTGTGTGTTATCCAAGAGCCTCTACACCCAGCCCCTTGCAGTGTCATGCTGGTAAAGTCCTTCAGCCAAGACACCTCCCTGTTGCAGTCCAGTGGGATAATACAAACATCTGAAGACAAATGCACCCACATGCCAAACATGGTGCAGCGCCCAGTATCCGCGCGTGGCTGGCCGGCCAGCTCCCTAGGCACTCACCGCAGAAGGTAGTGCATCTCTCCACACTGGGTGAATTACATGCAAGTCTGCAGGAGATGCATTGGCACAGGAGATTGTCCCAATACTGCTGCTCTGTGCAATTGGTCATGGCCTTCCACCTTGGGCACATCAAAAGCATGTCTGCAAAACAGAAGGGAAAGGGGGGGAGATCTGAAGACACCCCAAACGTGGCAGCCTTGAGTGATGGAGAGGAGCTACCTGGTTAAGTAGCACAGAGCATGTTTGAGCAGTGGACATATTCTCCTGCATGGGCCTTAGGGATGAACATGTGCCCGTCCCTTGCGTGCCCTAAGCCGCCAGCTGGGCGTTTGTCAAAGACTGGACAAAAGGAGTGTTCTTGGGGAGTTGTTCCAGAGTCTCAGATCAACTGAGGGCCTGGAGCTGCAACCACCCATCCCCAACCTTTGCTTATTCTTGCAAGGACAGTCCAGGCTGTGACACTGGGGAGAACGTCCTGATTCCCATGGCAAACCCTTCCTATTCCCATCCTCCTCGGGATTTAGATGAGAAGGGCCCAGAATCACACAAGTAGTTAGGCACCTACTTTCCATTGATTTCAGTGGGATGGTGCCATGCCTCCCTTGCTCCAGTGTGTGTGTGTGGGGTGGGGGGGGCTTTTCGTCTTTGTATGTGTGTGAATGGCTTTTCGTCAGATATGATTGAACAAGAGCAGAAAGGGCTAAGCTGCCAGAAGAAAAGGTCAGGCAGGATGAAGATGTGAAATTTACAAATAGGAAGGGCTTGGCAGACAACCGTGTTCAAGTGAGACACAACCAGACATGCACTTTTGTATCACTGGGCCCCCATCAAGCTGCTATAATGCAGGAGGCCTTGGTCTGTGCTGCAAATGCAGCTGCTTCCAGGGGACCCAACCAAGGGCTGTGGATCTGACCAACGAACTCCCAGCAGCGCTGCCAAACAGACCTGGGTTTTGATCACATCCAGGGTCAGCTAGCTGAGAAGTGGGGTCCTGGACCCAGCTGCATTTGCGGTATCGAGGAGGCCTAGATCAACGCGTCTGCTTACCTGTAAAGGTAACAGACCCAAGGCTGAGGGCAACGAGCTCGCTGGCGTGCCCTGTGACTTCCAGGAGCTTCCCCTTCTAAGGTGCTGGAGGCCTGATTCTCCGCACCATGCGCCTTGGGGTGCCCATTACATCAGAGACAAGTGGATGTAAAATGCTCCCATTCTGACAGGGTGGAGTATGACCCCTGCTTTGCACAACTATAAATAACTGCACAAGGTGAAAGGCAGCGGAGAATCTGACCGGATCGTCGTCAATGGCAAATACAGTTGTTCACATTCATACTGGAAATTTCTGCTTAAATAGAGAATGGCCAAGGAGCTGCTCTCCAGAGCGGGCTTGGGCTCAGGGGGCCTCTGATCTCATCAGCTCTTCTGGCAAGAAGCTGCCACCAAAGAGTAGACGCTGGGGGCTTGAGGAGAATTCTGCCATCCTGAATGGGACGAGGGCTGGACGGTGCCACATGGGCCTGAGATTGCCCATGTGCTTGTGAGATCATGGCGGGGTCCAAACCGGAACCTAGGCCCCAGCCGGAACACGAAGCCAAAACCGCATGGGTGATTCCGGATGCCGCAAGCTGATCCCAAGCCCCCTGGAGCTTTGGAAAGGGTTTGGCTCTGAGGTTGTGGGTTTGGCCCAGAGTTGCTGTTCTAGTGCCTGTCTTTGATCTTTTCTCACCCAGGTAGGTCCTCGGCAATAACAAAAGCACGGCTTCTGGTCTGACCTGCCTGGCAGCACAGCTGGGGTTTTCAGTGGTGCAGCCACCCAGCAGAGCTCAGCACCTCCTTCCTGGCCTGGGACTGTGGCTTCCAGCATTCACAACACCCAGAGTGCAAACAGCTGCTTGTAACACACAACTCTAGAAACCTGCTGAGTTCTTGTGGCCTGAGGGGGGCCTTTGACAGGATCTGCGCCATGGTAACTACCACCCTGTCTCTGGGGCCCTAGTGCTCTGCCTTTCTCCAGGACGCCTGACTCCTCATCTCCTGCTCTATCAGCCAGTCGCCAAGGGTCCAAATCTTTCCACGCTCACTGGGTGCTAGGTACTCGATGGTTTGAAAGAGGCACCCGCAATACACGGGCCTTAGCACTGTGTTAACAACCCCTCGGCGCAGGCACTGAGCCCGATCCAACCTGGCCACGTGCAGCAGGGTGGCACCGTCCTGCCCTCTCTTGAGGAAGAGATGTTAAAGGGCAGAGCTGTGGACGAGCAGGGGCTACTTTCCCCTCCCATCTCTTGTAGAGAAGCTCAGCCTGAATGCATTCTCCCCCAGCCTCCCGAGGGAGCAGTAGGTGGGTTTTCAAAATGGCAGTGGCGTAGGCACGCAGTTAAATTAAAGGCTACCAAGCAAATGAGGCTGCCTTCCACTCCGTGCAGGAGATCATACCAGCCACATACCTCCTCGGCCGCCCCATGGCAGCAAACTCTGCTGTCCTCTGCCCACTCCAATCCCGGCCCACTCCCCTCACCCGTCCTTGCTGCCTAATAAAAGAGTGGGCAGGATACTCACCCTCAGTCTTGTCTCAGGCCAAGTCTAGTCTCCCCCCGCTCCTGCCATCTCACTGTGAGCTCCAGCCCCTGAGTCTGCTCATTACTCATGAGGTTTATTATTAGAGTTAGATTTGATTAGAGGCTGGGCTGTGTGTTTCCTGGGGTTTCCCCCTGCATTCTTTCTACGCAAATTAACCTGACATGCGAATGATCGAGTTGACTCTGGTGGGGCATCCCTGGGCCAGATGTGCAGCGGCCACAGAACCCCGGCAGGTCTTGGCTTGGCGCCGTGGTGCGGTGGGTGTGAAAACTCCAGGAAGAGAGCGGATGCAGCAGCCACAACTTCATCAATGGAATTCTGCCGCAAGGCGCCTCCGGCACACGGGCGTGGTGGTACCCCAGAGTCGCTAATTCATGGAAAACAGCTCGGCTGAACTCCCCTCCTGTGGGAGGCACATCAACTACCCTAGCATCTCCATGGGTGTCTGTCCATGCTCTGCTCCCCCTGGGTCAGGAACCGAACATGCAAAGAAGAGAAAACAGGAGGAGTTTTTTCCTTTAGGAGATTTCTTCCCCCACCTTACAAGAAAAAATGTCTCTGACTAAAATTACCGCAGAATAGTGCATCTTCAAAAGAGAGCAAAAGGGGGAAGGTCTTGCTAGGTGAAGCACACTGTGCAGCAGGTCTATGTAGATGGTGCTGATCGGGTTGTATTCCAGGGCAGAGAATTGGTACACTGAGGCCTTGTGAGTGCTGGGAATGTTTCTCTACACTCTCCTATGTTTGCTACCTCTGGTCCAGCACCACCTGCGGGCATCAGCTTTTCCAGTGCTCCGTGCCCCCGGTTGCAGCCAGATTTTCAGCAGAGCTCAGCATCCACCAGGCCACTGACTTGGGAGCCTAAATGGGAGCTGAGCTCTTTTGACAATCCAGCCTATGAAGCAGGCTGGAAAGAGCGGCCCGAGGAAGCCATTTGCAATGCACAGGAAGTTTTACTGGTCCTACAGAATGCACGAATGATGCTACGTGCACCTGAGCACCAATTCCTGGCATGTTCCAACTCACACTTTCCCTAGGTGCAGACGCAAGGCACTCCCCTAACAAGCCCCGATTGTGGATGCTGAGTTCTGGGGAAAATCTGGTCCATAACGTAGACAAGGTGCCAGCCACCACCACCATGATAGGAGTTATGGAGTGTAAGGCCAGAAATAGAACATAGGCCACCGCCACCACCTGCCCACTAAACCCAGCAGCTGAAATCAGACCAAAGTATTTCAGCTTGCAGGGGACTAGATTATTATATGTCACCAGCAGAGAACAGGAGGGACCGAGTCCCCCACAATTTCAGGGAAATGATTGAGATATATCCAGCTAATCCCGGCAAGTGACCCACACACACACAAAAACCCCCAAGTTCAAGGCCAATATGAGCTGGGGGAAATTCCTGCCTGACTCCACGTAGGGCAAACAGTTAGACCCTGAGCGTGGTTGCAAGAACCAGCCAGCCAAGCAACTGAGACAGAGAGTCCTTGAGGGCACCTCAGAGCCCTGGCCCTCTCCCCCCAAAGACCCAGCTCCAGCTGTGGCCAGCCCTGATGCTGCAGAGGAAGAAGGTCAAACAAAACCAAATAGGTTGGGAAGAATCCCTCCCTGGCCCTTAAGCACTGTACTGTGAAAACGGTGTAATCTAGTGTTGGTCAGGGAAGGGCTACGTAAAGTGGTATTTATGCCCTGTGTTACCCGCTCAATTTAGGGCACCCCGCCTACACCCTACTGAAAGCTCAAGGCGTGACCCAATCAATTTAGGCACCCCCACCCTTTCCCTTCTGAGGGCTCAGGGGGTCAGGCACCTATCCTTACCCACAGGGCTCAGGAAGAAACCTGGTCAATTTAAGTACCTGCCCTTCCCCTTTGGCTTAGGGCTCTACGGGTCAGCGGAACCTTTTCCCAGTGAAAGAACCTTACACATTAGCAACACACACAATACGCATACCAAGCAAATCTCTTCTGCTCACCGCTCCCAATATACAGACAAATTTCACCCGAGGGCCAGTCAGGGATTCATTCATCGGGGGGCTGCCGGCGATGCCTCTGGACGTCACGGTCGTGCAGAAGGGTCCGAGTTCCAGCAGCTTGATGTTGTCCTGCAGGGCGGAAATGGTTCCCAGAGAGCATTGGGTTTTCATTTACATTCTATAGGAAAAACGAGCTCCCTCCTTCAAATGTACTAACCCAATCACATTATCCCACACAGCTAAATAACAAACATTTCACCAGTTACGCGCTGGCCCCTCTGTGTCCTCCTTCCGGCCCACGTTTTTTACATTTTATCTTTCATGCCCAAATTGTAACTTAGTTGTGACCTTCTCTGCTCAAGCAGATGGTCAGCATTAAAATGCTGGTCAGAGTTTATCTTACCGTTTATTTAGTCTCTTTCTGTGTCCTCCTAATTTCCCAGTGCCTGGGTGTCTCTACAACCTTGGTGGTATAACTCTTTAGGGACGTTCCTGAGGTGGGGGTGCTTTCGCAGCAGCAGAACAATCTTTTTTTCAGTTTTCATGGTGAACTCCGAGTTTCACCCAAAGCTGGTTTAATATTTGGGGGAGGGAGGGGTTGATCAGGTCTCAGGCCTACACCTGCACCTTGTCTGTTGTGCTTCCACTGCTGTTACACTAGCTGCTTTGCCCTGGTGGTAGCAATTGTGGACAACTTTTGGCAGGAAAGAAAAAGCCCTTGTGTACACATATAAACCCCCCCTAAGGCTCAGTATTAAGACCTCACCGGGTTACAGCCTCTATCCAGCGTGCTGTGCATTCACCTGACGTGACTGACAGCATGCTCTTGTGTTGAACATGGGCTGAATTTGGGGGCTAAGCAGGACTCCAGTTCCATAGGCAGGCAAGGACCCTGCCGATGATCAGCCCAGGACATCGCGTTCCCTTCTGAATTCCTGACTGGACGGAAAGAAGGTGAGAAAAGGACGAGATCATGTACCATTAGATAGACACAAACATCCTTCTCCACAGTCCACCCGCTGTGCTCCAGGTGCTTTACAAACACTGAGCCACGCAGCACCTCTTGGAAGCAGGGAAGTTTAGTCCCATTTTACAGCTGGGGAAGCTGAGGTACATGGAATGCTTTTGTTTCTCTGCATCGGTAGAACCTGTCAACACTTTTTCCTCCCCAGGGAGTTTAGGTAAAAAGGAAGAGAATCCAGGAAAGGGTTAATGAAACGGCAAGGGGCTTAATTGGGACAGCCTAGGTACACCTGGGGAAGGGGTGTGTCTGTGAGGGCAGAAGGAAGCCCTCAGAGTAGTGTTGGGGGGAGGAAGCCTGGCACAGCACAGCATGGCCTGGCCAGAGGTGGAGGCCCCAGAGTCAGCAGGCAGCCTGAAGGAGGCTGAAAACCTGCAAAGCCTGAGCGAGGCCAGGAGGAAAACCTGCGGCTGAGTCCAAGAGAGCCAGCAAGGAGCCAAGAGGCTGTTGCTTGGGGGAGCCTGCAACAGGGCTTTGGTGGGATGTCAACCCGAGTGGGACATGTTGGGATGAGTTTGTTGTCCTAGGGGAAGTCCTGAGGGCCTGAAGGTAGTGTGAATGCCAATGCTGATGCATCTATTTTGGACATGGGACTTTACTACCTGGGAAGTGGGGGGGATCTATATGTGACCTGGCCGGAGAGCTGAATCACGAGAAGTCGACCGTCCGCAGGGCCAGTGTGACATTATTGACATAAACTGGGACCATATAGATCAATGTTGCAACCAAGGTCCTGTAGTGGCACCCAAATCTTGTATAAAGGGGGTCAAATGGGGTGTCTAGGACAAGGTTATGGTTTACTGGTCATGATTATGCTGTCTATATGTGTGTATCAGTTTTGTAGTCGAAGTTATGAATAATGGCTTTATACTGTCTGTATGGCAAACTTATGCTATGCTTCTGGGTGACATCCCAGACAAGCTGAGATTAGCTCTGCCTAGCCTGCTTGATGGCCCATTAAGGACCATCAGCTATACAATGGACCCATTGAGAGAAGGCAGATACGCCTTGTACCTCAGCAAAGTATGCAGGGACTGGCCCATGTGACTCCAGACTCCATTTTGCTGTAATTTTCCACAGTAAGAACAAAGAGGTGTTCTTACACCTGGAAAAGACTATATAAGGCTGATGCCTCATCTCCATCTTGTCTTCAATCCTGCTTCTTATCTCTGGAGGAACTTGGCTACAGACTGAAGCTCTGAACAAAGGACTGAATGACCCATCCCAGCTGGGGATGTATTCCAGAGACTTGATTTGAACCTGCAGTTTATTCCATCGCTGCTGCAAGCCTGAACCAAGAACTTTGCCATTACTGTATGTAATTGATTCCATTTAACCAATTCTAACTCTCATTTCTATTTTTTTCCTTTTATGAATAAACCTTTAGATTTTAGATTCTAAAGGATTGGCAGTAGCGTGATTTGTGGGTAAGGTCTGACTTGTATATTGACCTGGGTCTGGGGCTTGGTCCTTTGGGATCAGGAGAACCTTTTTCTTTTACTGGGGTATTGGTTTTCATAACCATTTGTCCCCATAACGTGTGGCACTGGTGGTGATACTGGGAAACTGGAGTGTCTAAGGAGATTGCTTGTGAGACTTGCGGTTAGCCAGTGGGGTGAGACCGAAGTCTTAGTCTGGCTGGTTTGGTTTGCCTTAGAGGTGGAAAAACCCCAGCCTTGGGCTGTAACTGCCCTATTTTAGCAATTTGTCCTGAGTTGGCACTCTCAGTTGGGTTCCGCCAGAACCGCATTGTCACAGCCAGCGCAGCTGTTGCCAGGGGGCGCCAGATGAGGAGAACCTGCTATGCCACGCCTGGCCCCAAGGAGGCACGCCAGCCGGTGAGTCACTTCTGAATCTGCCAGTGTTAGAGACTCCCAATGATACTGCCGCACAGAAAGGGGCTGACTTGCCCAAGCCACACAGCCATCTCCCTTGGTGCCAAGCCTCGGGCTTTAACCAGGAGACAGCGCTTCTTGTCCCCTTCGTTGTCTCATCGACAGGTCTGCAGAGCCACACCAGCTGCAGGAAGACAAGCTGGGATCTGCTCTGCTTTGTTGTCTCAGCAAAATTAGCTGCCCGGCCCGGTTTCCAGGGTTGCCGATGGCTGGTGATGTATGAAGCACAAAGAACACAGCTTGATTTTTTTCAGAGCAAGTCCCACTGGCACTGCTGGCAGCCTGAAAAATCTTACTTGGCCTTGTAAATGGAGCGAGTTTGATCAGCAAATCGCTGAAGGAGCATAAATGTGGAACCCCATGAGGCCATTTTCACAGAGGGGTTTTTCAGGCCGTGACTATGTTTAAAACTCCTTCCTTAATATGGCCTGTGCAAGTGAGCCGAGCCGGGCAGCTTCTGCATTAGAAGTGCTAATGCAATGTGTAAATACGGCGTTCGATGCAGAGGCGTTTTTCACTCACTAAGCTGCTGACTGCTTCACCCCCTGAAATCACCCCACATAGGACTTGTGTCGTGTTAATGACAAGCGATTGTGACAAGTCTACAAACCATCTAGCTTTGGGCTGGTGGTGGTGTTCCCTGAATAATTCAAGCCCTCCAGCCCAGCTAATCAACTGGGGAAAGGTGCAGTGATGCGACAGGTTTCTTTGGTGAGGCAGCAGGGGGCTCTTAGAAACCAGTGAGCTGGGAGTTGACTCAGCCGGGCGGCGGCAGTTCAGCGAGTGGTGTGTGTGGGACAGTTTCTGCGGGGTGTGAAGCAGCATCTCTAGGGGGAGTGAAGGTATTTTCCCTACTCGCTTCAAAACTCCTACTCTGCACATAACCTTTGTGACGTGTGTTTAACGTCAGCTAAGCTGGCATTCCTGGCAGTAGCGTATTTGAGGGGAAACGGGTAAGCGGAGTTTACCCACTTCTCATTTGGGGAATACACTACGGATCCTGAGTTTCACTTCTGAGCCGTTAGTATGTCAGTGCCTGTTTCTCTCCCTCCCCAGAGTCTGACCTGTTGAATCTTGCACTGCACAGCTAGTGCCGGACAAGTCACTTTTTGCACCAGCCCTTGATTCTGGGAGCAGGACTTGGGTTTGCAGCATAGGGTTGCCTTCACGTCACTGCTGCATCCCACCTGTCCTTATGCTGGGGAGTTAATTCTTTCAGCAGGTCAGGGCCATGAACAGGGCACGCAGTGGTGGCAGGAGCTCCCCCAAAATGGCCTTACCAAAATGCCTCTCCCTTGGGCAGGCACCACTGGTGGGGTTAAAATGGAGCCGTTGCAGCCCGGAGAGTCTGCTTCCAGCCAGAGGTTAGTGTACTGGGCAGAACTGAGTAGAGAGAGGTTTTCGTTTCGCTAGGTTCCCAGCTATAGGTATAGTTCTCATGCGTTTGTCTACCAGTGATACCCTGGGGTTGGTGGTGACCTGGGTTTGCAATGAGCCACGTGAAATGTTTGGCTACCATCGCCAAGAAGTTGCAGGGAATACGTGAGGGGAGTTAGTGAGACATGCTGGAATGTAGCCTCGTATATATGGCTGCAATACTTCCCCGCTTAGAAAGAACATGAGGTTTCAGCAGCTGCAGTGACTGATCTCATGTGGCTCCTCACCCCACAGCTATGTGCTGGCCGGCTGTTCATTTCCAGGTGTAGTTCAAGGCACTGGTGGTGAGCTGTCCAGCCACGTGGGGTGGACTCTAACAGGTATCTGCCACCAGGGCTCTTGTTACCTTCATGGCGGTTGCTCTGTTGCTGGTGTGGAACGAGGCACCATTCAGTCACTGATTTGTATGGAGCAAAGAGTCACTGAGTCCCTTATTGAGACCCAGGCACACTACCAAGGTTAGTTGTCCAGGGTGGAGTCAGGCAGCCAGGTTCCATGGCAACCAGTGGAGGCCATCACAGGCCTGGGGTTGAGAGGCAACACTCTGACCCTGTCTGTTCCCTTGCAAATCCTGGTGTGGGGGGATATGGGGGGGGGAGTCAGGTGTTGGCGAACGCTGGTTTCGCTGTGAGAGGGGCTGCTCTGTGGTGGCTCTTTGTGAACTTGGGGCGTGATCCGACTCCCCATGAGGTTCATGGGAGACCCCCTGGAGCACGCAGGGGGTCTGCAGGGCGAGGCAGTTCTAGCCGCTGGGGAGCAGAAGCTGAGGCTACTTGCGGTCCCCACTTGCTGTGGAGCAGGAGCTTCAAGAGGGAGCTTTGTCCGTCCAGCCCATTCCCCAGGCCTGGTGCTGGGGGCAGGGGACTTTCAAAGGACGAGCTACGTGACCCCACTGGAGAGCTGCACGCTTCTCCCCAGGGGCCTGCGAGCTCCTTGGCGGAAGATTTACATTTTCTGACTCAACTGAAAAGAGAAATCTTTTATTTTTTCCTCAGTTGCAGGGAGGTCTGAAGCTAAACCTGCTCAACGGAAACAAAGCCACAAAGCGTAGAACCCTGCTCCTGGCTGCACGGCAGAGTCCAGAATCTGCCTCTAAAAGCTCCACCGGGGTAAAAGACCCAGCAAATATTGCTCAGGCTCCTGCAATGACTGATGGGAAGGAGCGTCGGCTCCAACCCGTGGCCACTCAGCCATAGAGGGTTTGGTATTTGGGGACTCGAAGGGGAGCCTCTGGAACATTCTCTGTGGCAGGTTTCCCCCTCATCCCTTCTTCACAACCTCCATCTTGCCTGCCCACGATCCCTTGGCGCCACTTCTTACACAGCCGCTGCTCTGGGGAGCAAGGGGTTTGGGCCTTGGCCTCCTGCATTGTCCAAGCTGGGGGGCTGAATTGTCAATGCTCCAGGAGCTTGGAGGGTGGCACCTCATGTGGGGAAAACTAGGCCCTATTAAGACAATGGCCCACGTGAGGCCCCAACCCCATGTCAGTGTCCAACCCCTCCTTGGAGCGGCAGTGGGTTTCATAGTTCAGATGAATGGAGCAGTTCATTCCTCTCCGAGCTACAGTTTTAGGCTCCCTGCAGACTCAGGCAGCATCAGTTACTCCTATCACATTTCCAAGCTTGTCGGTGCACCCATGAGGGCAAGTAACAATTTACTTTGAAGGAAAGTGGAGATCCTGATCTGTGGCTTCACGAGCTGGGCCCTGGGCAGGGCCTACCTATGGCCTATAGCTTATGCCTTCATCTAGCCAGGGATAAACTAGAGCAAGTGCCTCTGGGAACACGCAAGGTCCCAGTGTGCACTGGAGTCACGTGGAATTGGGTCCACAGGCCTGCAACGAAGAGCAGGATTGCCGTGGCGCTCACGCTGGAGCTCTCTTAGATGTGCTTGGCCTGTTCTTGACGTAGACTATGAACCTGGCGCTGCTGGTTTGGTTGGGTGTTTGTGGGGGCTGTGGGGAAGTCCACTTCAAGTGGCTTTGTAAAGCCAGTATTTCCCCTACAGCAGCACATGAGATTTCTTCACCTCCCGTCTCCGTTCTGCTTCACTGCCAGCGCTGGGGATGGTGAGAGATCCCTGCCTGAGGGGCTCGCGGGCTAGAAGAGACCCCTCCCCTTCTCCCATCCGAGACAAGCTCAGGCAAGTATCTCTGCATGGCCCTTCCAGGGCATCTCCTGCCAGAGCCGGAAGGAACAAGGGTCAGGCGAGAGCAGAGCTCAGTCCTGAAGCCCCCTCAGGCTGTCTGCTGAGAAGGGCACCAGGGCTGCCATGCAGGAGGTCGGTTTCTGTACCACAGCTACAGGGAGGATCACATCAAAGGGACCCAGCTCAGCTTCCCTCGCCCAGCATCCCAGTGGGCGGCAGATCTCCCCAGTTCAGAGATCCCAGATACATTCAATAGTGGAGGGGGAGCGGTGGGGGTGGGCGGTGGGGAGTGCACTGTATGTATGGGGGGTTGGACAGTGCATAGGGCGGGGGGCCCGGATGCATTGTTGGAATGTTGTGAGAGATTGAGTCCCCATCCCATGCCTCTGGAAGAGCTGGCTATGGGCTCAGGCTGTCAGCCAGGGGTTAACGCTGGCCTGGCACCAGCTGTGAGGTGCTGCCACCTCTCGAGATTTCAGCACAGTTCTGGCAATCTTTGGGGAGTTTCCTCAATCCCTACCTCCTGGAGGCAGGGGATTATGGGGGACTCTCAGCTTTCCTTACCAATAAAAGGGAGCTGCCAGCCCTCCCTGGTGCAGAGAGAGGTTTGCAAATGTGACCCATGGCGGCGCAGAGAGCAGGAAGTGAATACACAGAACCCAGCTGCTGGGTTTTCAGGTCTCATGATTTGTCAGCCAGTCTCAGGAAGGTTGGGGCCTGACTCCACCATTTGCAGTGAGGCTGGTGAGCTGCTGGGGCATCGGCACTGCTGGATGAACCGGGGGCGGGCGTGTGGCCAGGAGCACATGGTCTGTCCCACCCACCCTCTTACTCCGGGCTTGGCAGGGGAAACCTGCCTCTGTAAATAGCAGCTGGTGATTTGTGGATCCTGCCTTCTTGCGCCCTTAACAAGGAAGTGAGAAGCACTTTGGGCAGGTTTGTTCCTCCTGGCTGAGCTGAGACCGGGTGATTTGACTTTAGCTTCAACTACCTGTATGTCAACTCTCAGCCAGCACAGCAAGCCGCCCCCAGCCTAGCACGCACCCAGCACGGCCCCCGATGCCCCCCTACCCTAGCACGCACCCAGCATGGCCCCCGATGCCCCCCAGCCAAGCACTCACACAGCACGGCCCCTGACACACACACCCAGCCACGCAGGCACCCAGCATAGCAGCCTTGCCCCCAGCTACATGTGTGCATCTAATTGAAACCCCACCTTCCCAGCAGCACTCCAGCCCTGCCAAGCTGGTGTCCTCCCCCTCCCCCGAGCGGTAGCAATCTGTGCCAGCCCCCAGTGCCTCCCCACCATCTGCCTCTTGGCCTGGTGCTGCAGAGCTGGAGCGAGCAGACCCGTGGCTCCAGGACCGTGGTCACCCCAGCTCCCCAGAACCATCGGCTCCCACCATTGCGCGCTTGCCAGACTCTCCTCTGGCAACTCCTTGCGCCTGCAGGTTCAGCCTCTGGTGTCACGGAATCTGCTTTCCCATCAAACCACGGACTGGACGCCTGCATTTCTCCAGGTACCCTGGGGATTCTGGGGTATGGCAGAGGGGTGATAGGATGGGTGTTGCACCCTTGGATGGCAGCAGGCATCCCTCAATGACCTGTGAACACTACCCAGAATGCCGCTGGGCCAGAGGCAGGACCAGGAGCTCTGGGATAGCGTGCCATGCTGTACCATGCTTACGCTGTGAGGATACAGGCGATGTCGCTTGGGCCAGTGCAAGAGTGTGACACACGGAGCCAACGGGATCGTGTCAACGTCACTAATCACCTAGATCTTTTATGGGCGTGACTTCGGTGTGTAGGCGAGTCGGGCAGGCTGGGCCGGGGAGAACCGGGAGCACGAAAAGCCAGGGCAGGCCAAACACAGGTTTTACAGTCTGTGATGCTGGCAGCTCTGACTGACAGACTTGGGACTCTGGGGCTCAGCTCCCACCCCGTCCGAGATGTGTTGTGGACACATGCGGTCTCCATGCAGACCCAGGATGCTTTCCTCTGGGCATCTCGCAGCCTTCTTCGAAATCCCCAGCTCGCCAGTGATATGTTTCTTCTAGCCTCAGCTCCAGACCCTCCGGTTGCGATCTGGGGCCAGCCTGGGGACACTGTGCTCACTTGGCAATGTAAACAGGCACTGGGGGTGGGAGGGGGGTTGTGCTTTTGGTTGAAACTAGCAACAGTAAGGTGGGGGCGACGGCCCAGCTGGCTCCAAACCACCACGGCTGAGGAGAATCATTTTTTTACCACGCTAACTACTCCCAGCACGCGCACACGTAAACACACACACGCACATGTAGGGTGGCTGGGTGCTCAGAAGATGATGCAGCAGCGGAACTGTCATGTTCAAACAGGAAATACTGGCTCCCAACAGGAAACAGCAACATTCTCTGCTTTGCTGCCGGCGAGAAGGGGGACAGGAACCGGTTTGCTATTTCCAATGTCCTGCCCTCCGCGTCCTGGGGACACACGTTGTCGCCACACGCTAGCAGGAATTTGCGTAGCATAAAAACTCTGGGTGGGCACAAGCAGTTGACGATGTCAGCTTGATTTTTCCAGACGTGGGCACGGGGCTAATCTCAGACTGGAACGGAGGCTCAGTGAGGGTGATTAACAACTTACCCAGGGTCGTGGGGGCTGCTCCCCCACTGGCGATTTTGAAATCAAGCCCGGATGTTTTCTCAAAGATCTGTTCTCGATCAAACAGGAAGTAGTTCAAGGAAGTCGCAAGGCCTGTGTTCTACAGCAGGGCAGACTAGATGTTCACAGGGGTCCCTCGGGGCTTGGAATCTGAGAATGTGTGTGTGGACTAGGCCCACAACCGCAAACATGTCCACAGATCAGAGCCATTGTGCCTACTCCATGAATAGGAACCACCACATATCCTCTTTTACTGAGGTCCTCCAGGGCTCGGGAACTGAGGAGGGGCTGGCACACCTGCAATGGAAATATTGGGGGTGTCTGTTTTTGTTGTCCCTCCCTCCCCAGTGTTTTCTGCCCCACCGCTCTCATGGAGGCAAGAGCAGGACCCAGAGGAAGGAGCAGCCCCCGACCTGCAGTGCATGAGATTGGGCTGGTTGCCAGCAAGCAGGTAGGACTCCCTGGCCCAGCCAGGTCCAGTCTTCCAGCCACCGTGGGTCCCAGTGGAGACAGCTGGCCTGGGGGAGGGGCAGGAGCACATGCACCAGCTGCCAGGGTGGGTGGGGGACAGGACAAGGGCACTGGCACCTGGGCAAGGGGTGTTGGTGCACAAAGCCACTGAGGGCTGGGGGGAAGCACAGCACCATTTGCTCAAGAGCTGCCCTAGGAACTACCAGGATGCCTCTTCCCATCCTGGAGCCGGCTGCCTCCCCGCATGTCTCACCAGCTCCCTTCACTCCCCCTCCTATCTCTCCACCCCTGCATTCACAGGGGACTTCTGCCTCCCTTCCCTCCCTCCTCACTGGGCACCCCCACAAGTGCACTGAGTGGCGTGACAAGCGGCTGTCACGTGGGGCTTCTTCATTCCTTCTTTCCTCTCCCCAGGGGGAACTGGCGGGTGTGGATTTTCAGCTGTAGTCAGTACGGGAGGCGGCAGGGTGGACAGGCACATGCCTCGGACTTGGACCGGGAAGAGGTGGCATTTGGGGTGATTTTTAGCTCCTGCAGGAGGTTGTGCCACAGCCTGGCTCTCCTGCATGAACAGGTTGTACCTGTGGAGTGAACTAGGAGCAGAGCTGGTGCCTGAACCCCTCAACCCAGAGCTTCAGCCCAGCCACTGAGAGCAGTTTGCAGAATGCATGGCCAAGAGTTCACATAAGCCTAATATTAACAGTAGTTTACGCCACTCTTCTCACTGAGTAACAAGGATGTGTAGAGGTCACAGGCTTGAGTGATTTGGGAAATGTTACATGGTAAAGTGTGTGTGTGTGAGAGAGAGAGAGAACTGGAGAACTGCTCCCACTATCCTGCCCACGCTGCTCTGGTTGAAACAGGATGCAGTCAGGGAATTCCTAGGGTCTGTGTTATCCTGGAGGTCAGACAAGGTGATCACAATAGGGACCTATGAATTTTCATTCAATTCCCTCTTTAATTCACGCTACTGCAGCCAGCCCTGCCCCTGCTGAACAACCCAACTTAGACAGGCTAGTGCGCATCCGAGAAAGAAATCGCTTGCAGTGCTCTGACCATCTCTCTCTGCCCCCAGTGCCCTTCCAGGTCTCCGTTCATTACATCTGCAAGCGTTGTGGGCCAGGACAGTGTCTCCTTCTGTGCTCTCTTCGGTTCCTCCCAGCTCTCTGCATGGGAGGACATCCTGGAGTGCGTGGCTGAGAGTGCCACTCTGTGCACATGCCCTCTGGGCACCTGGCCCTACGCTGAGGCTGTATGGGAGAGCTACCCAGTTTCTTCCCAGAAGGTACCATGCCAAGGGGGGATGGTGTTATGGAAAAGCTGCTGGAGGGACGCGTCTCAGCATGTTTGGGCCACATGGAGAGTCCCAGACTAGTTACAAAAGCAGGGTTGTGCTGAGAGGCTAGGCAGGCCCTGGGAGATGCTGCTGTCTGCTGCATTCAGGTGCTAGTGGCCTCCTGGCCTAACGCCCTGGGGACTGGTTGTTCTTCAGTCTCACCAGCTGGTGGCACCATTGACCAAGGCAGCCTCTGCTTACAACCCTGGCCTGGCTGCAAGGGAATAGGCAGACCTGGCCCTGAGGGTGGGAGGCTCTTTAATTAGGTATCAGGGCTTAGAGCCATGGGAGCCCAGGGCTGCAGCTCTTCCAATGCACGGATCTTCGCAGCTCTGCCAGAAGCTTGCTGTGCCCCAGCCTGCAGGCCGGAGCGCCAAGCCGGGCCTAGCCCGTGCAAACACACGGCAATGGAAAAGATTCTGCTTCCTTGGCCTTTCAATGGAAAACAACACAATCCAAAGCAGCGAGGCCAAATTCAGCAGACTCCTGGGGAGACTCTTCGGAGTCATTCTCCCCATTCAGCAGGGAGCCTGCAGGGGGAAGGCTCAGGCGCTTTGAGCCTGAACATCTAGATTCCCCGAGCAGCAGCGGGCTCCTTGCATGCCGGCCTCTCGACTTTCCAGAACCGCCCACGCCCCTTGGGTCAACGGGAAGGGAAGGTTCCTGGGGTGGCGAGGCGTGAGCAGCAGCAGCTGGCAGGTGATCTGGGTAGATGAGGGGTGGGCTCTATCCACCACTCCACCTGCGCCTCCTGCTCCTAGTCTGGCCAGCTGGGAGCCAGTGGATGGAGCTGGGCTCCTCAGACTTCTGCACGGGCGGAGAATAGATCCCCCTTCACTCAGCCTTCCCTTTAAACCCTGATCTTCTTACTGGTTTGTCATGGGCTTTGGCCAGGGCTCCCCTCTCAGCGCAGAGACAGAAGGAAGATGCCTTCTCCTATTTTCTTCAGGGCCTGGCTGTGAAGCTTACAAAATCAGCTGTTGCCATGTACCCATCAGGCAAGTGCCCACCTCTAAGTCCCTGTGGCCTGCAATGAACACTTCTATGAGACTCCCTTGTCCTATTAGAGCCGCTCTTCTACCTGCTGGGTAGAGAGCTATGACTGGGTCTGCGTAAGTTGGCCCCCGAGTGCCTTGTGCCACCAGAGAGCCTCTGCCCAAGAAGCCAGAGGCAGACTGCAGCTAGACAAGCTAACACTCCTCCTGCAGATCCTTGCCCTTGCTCCCACCCCACCACACTCCTGCTAACAGCAGCGGGCGCTCCTTGGGCCATGCACGGCACAGAGTGTCAGGCAGATTCTCTCTCTCACCCGGTCCCAGGCCCAGTCCATTCTGTACCAGGGGTTCAGCAGAGCACTGCCTTGCCTGCCGGTTTGCAGCCACGCCACCGCAGGCTGTCGTCATGTTGCTCTCACAAGCATCCAAGCCTCCTTTACACTGGGATCAGAGACGTCCAAGAAATCCAGGGGTTAAGAAGTAATACTGGTGATCCAGGAGGTGTTACTGAGTCCTGCCCCAGCGTGGTGCTAGGGCGTGCCATGCTGCAGGAGGCTCCCTCGTTCAGAGGAGCGGCGGCCATTCAAGGTCCAGCGTGCTATTTGGAAGTGTAGCTGTGTGACAGCCCTACTGGAGCTAACTAGAGGAGCGATCGCCACCAGAAACGGGGCTGATTTATTGTAAAGCAAACTAAGAACAGGGAGAAGGTCTAGCTTAGTATTACAGCTGCCTGTAACTTGGTAAAGTCTCAATATTTTAACTAATCCATGGCCAGCCATGGCATGCCACTGTAGTCACTATGCTGTGCACGGGCCACCTGGAATTCCTGGTGGGAGAGAGAACGCGGAATCTCTTGCCCCCAAAAGGCCAGGGGAACAACGGTGAAATCCTGGGCAGTGGGTAGCCGTACCAGGCCTATGACACAAAGATGAGCAGTTCTGATTCCAGCCAGGAGAGGGCAGCAGACATGCACCCACGTGCACGCCAGTTCATGATCAGCCTCTCCCAGGGTCTGCGAGGGTCCATTTCCAGCGCACGCAAAGAGCTCCGGGGGAATGTAACGCGGACCACAGGCCCTTGCTGTGTGTTTGAATCTCCGGCTGATCCTGGCACAACCCACGTGGAGAGTCAGGGAACAGCGGGGCAGGCAGAGCAGCAAACGCCTTATGGAAATGGGCCTGTCGTATGCTTACTGCAGGAGCTAGGAGCTAGCCGGGTTAATGATCAGCCACCTGGCCAGCTGGTCTCAAGGGAGCTGGTATGAACAGCAGGATCCAAGTGGAGCTGCAGCCACAGTCACTTGGGTGGAGGTGATGATTTACTCGGGGTGCTCTAAAGCTCAGAGGAGTAAGGTCTCCCAGCAACACCACTCTGTGTCTGACCTGCCTGCCCCCTGTCTGGCACTAAGCCAGCCCCACACCCCTGCTGAGGAAGCCACATCCCATCCACCTGGGGGAGTGAATTCCCACGCCCCAGGAGTCTGAGCAGAGGTGAAAGTAAGCCGGTATTCCCCGGTATGGCGTACCGGCAAGAGCTGGTGCGCCGTACTGGCATGGTCCGGCTTCCCCAGGGGGCAATTTAAAGGGCCTGGGGCTCCCAGCAGGGGGTGGAGCCCCAGGCCCTTTAAATTGCCACCAGAGCCCCACTGCTGGAGCCCTGGGGTAGGGCTGCTGGGCTCTGGGGGCTATTTAAAAAGTCCGGGGCTCCCGCTGCTTCTACCGCCCCGGCCCTTTAAATAGCTGCCGGAGTCCCACCGCTTCCCCAGGGCTCCCGCGGCTATTTAAAGGGCCAGGGCGGTAGAAGCAGGGGAGCCCCGGGCCCTTTAAATGGCCCCCAGAGCCCTGGGCTGCTGCTGCAACCACGGTGGGGAGGTGGGGAAGGGGGAGGAGGAGGAGATACTTACCTTACAGGGTGGGCTGGGGCCGGCTCTGACCCCCTCGGCCCCGCCCCTTCCACTCTAGGCCCCACCCCTTCTGGGGGCCAGAGCTGGCCCCAGCGTACCAGTAAGTCACTGGACTTACTTTCACTCCTGAGTCTGAGAGAACCATGGATGGGCCCCCTCCAGACGCAGCCCGGGCAGTCCCCACCGGCAGGGATGGGAGCTAGGAAGCCAGGCTGAGCAGGGATTCTGACAGGCACCCTGGTTGTGTTTGCCAGACCAAGTGGCCAACCCCAGCACTCAGCAGTTCTCTCTGTAGGCGAATTCAGAGGGCTGCTGGCCCTGATCCTGATGCTTCTGCATCACCCCAACCCCTCTCGGTAGGATGAGAGCAGCCTCTATTGTACAGCTGCGTGAGGCTGTGGGTGGGTGGCTGGGATCTTTCCAGCTGCAAAATCAACCATATCCCCCCCCCCCAGTGCCCAGGTCTGTGGATTCAATGCTCTGTGCGACTAGAAAAACAAGAACTGTCACCCTAAGGCTAAATCGAGACAGGTTTTTAAATACAACCTGGCCCCCCCATCTAGACATGGCCTGGGGAAAGAAAGACATCCCCCAGGTGATGGTTAATGACTTAGTGGCCTTGTTAGTCTGCACTTCCCAAAAGCCACCGCTACATTTCTGCTCTCCTGCTCTCCCTCTGACTCCCAGCGCGGCCCGGGCCGTACTGTCTAAGCCCAGTAGGAACTACGTGGAGCCTGCGTTGGTCACCTCAGCAGAGAGGCCAAGTGGCCCAGAGACCCATCTTACACCTCTTGGGCGTGGTCACTCCGGGGTGGTCAGGAGAGAGGCAGCCCAGCAGAGCAGTGTTGGGAAACCAACCTTGCGGCAGCTTGTACTTAGTCTGGACATAAGCTGAGGACTTTCGTCTTTGAGGCCATTGGTCCAGAACCTTTTCCCGGGGCTGCCGTTCAGTCCCCAGCAAGGGGAGGGCTCTGGGATCCCAGCATGCTCTGTGCCATTGTCAGCACCTGCCTGCCAGCCAATAACCGGTGCCCGGAGACCCCGGGGGCAGGAGGAGGGATTAAAAATCAGATGCTTTATTTTTAAATATCGGGCAGCAGGGGGCAAACGCTGAATCCTGCCGCTGGGCTGGACAGCTGCTGGCACACACAGACCTGGACGTGCAGGCTTTTTGCACCAGCAAAGTGATTTGTACCGGCTCATCCAACGGCTGGGAGCCCACCTATGCAGTGTACAAGATGGGGGTGCACCCACTCCTGGGTGTGCTCCAAATTGCACGTTAGGAGGCAGACGCAGACTCGAAGCTGGCTGCAGGACTGGCCCTGTGTATCCCTTTCAGGGTATTCCCAGCGGGGGTCACATAGGAGAAGCGGACAGAGGAGGCTGTTTGAGGGTGCAGGTGTTGTTCGGTGCTGAGCTGGGGGTATCATCCTGCCACGTCGAGCTCTTTGGATCCAACACAAGGGCTGTAAATGTGAAGCAAAGTAATGCAGTTGTGTGAGATAAATCCCACGTATCAGATACGGGCCAACCCGGCAGTCCTGGCGTGGGATGGGCTGATTGGTGCCAGTGGGGACGCAGCTTGGCCCTGTATTCGCTCCTCGAGCCTCTCCTGGCTCCCGCACAATGGACTTCGGGGCCAGCCTTAGTGTGTTATCTCCCTGTCGGTCGGACACTCCAATGGCAGATGTTTCCTCGAATGACGCTCAGGTGCACAGCAGAGAGTAACACTTCCACCACACCCTGCAGGTGACAGGCGGGGAAGGAGCGGAGAGGGGCAGGAAGGGGTTGCAATGCGACCGGACCCAGATGACTGAAATCTCTATGGGTGAAGTGGGGCCATTGAAAACAGTTTTGTCTGCTGCTAGCTAGGGGAGAGCCATTGGAAATAGCACACTGCTAGCTAGGGGAGAGCCATTGGAAATAACACACTGCTAGCTAGGCCTGCAAGGGGCTGGGCGGGGGGGGGTCTTACAGCCGGTAATTAATGAGCATCCCAAACAGCACCGTGCCACCTCCGGATGCAACTGCCGCCTCCTCTCTGCTGGCAACAGCTTGTGATCCTAGCTGAACTGGCACCCTCCCCGCCCCCAGACAAACACCCAGGCCTGCTCTGCGCTCTGATCAGCTCTCCCGCCAGGGCATTTCAGGCTGGTGACTTGAACGCTGGCCCCAGCCAGGGCACCATGGAGGGCTGAGAACCCTCTCCCAAAGGGCCATGCTGTCTACCGCCATTGGGCTCGCAGTGATGTGTTCTCATGGACTTCGATGATGACGCCCCCGTTTGGCTTCTGCTCTCCCTCTTTGTCATGTCCTCCGAGGGTACGTCTACACTGCAAAAAACAACCCGCAACAGCAAGTCGGAGTCCAGGGCATAGGGGCTCGCGCTCGAGCGCTGAACAGAGCAGTGTAGACGTTCCCGCTCAGGCTCTGAGCCCTGCCCCCTCGCTGGGTTTCAGAGCCCGGGCTCCAGCCCAAGGGGGAACGTCTACACTGCTCTTTTCAGCACCACAGCGCGAGCCCGAGTCTGTCGTCCGGGGCTCTGAGACTCGCTGCCGCAGGGTTTTTTTTTTTGCAGTGTAGATAAACTCTTAGAGGCTTTGGAGCAAAACATCCCTCCCTTTGGATTGCATGTTGCCCCGTCAGGCCGGGCGCTGATAGGCCATTGTGGGGAGGTGTAAGTGACTCCAGCCTGGGCCAGCTAAGGCTCTAGCACCGTGAGGATGGGGTTCCCACCAGGGCACCCTTGGACTTCTGTCAGGAGCCTCCTCATCAGGAGATGATAAATCAGGGTGCTCCCCCGGCACCCTAGCTCCGCCTCCTCCCCAGTCAGCTCCTCCCACTTCTTAGGCAGCACTGGCTCCTTGGGGCCCCTGGTATAAGGGAGCAGAAAGCCCCCACATCCCATTGCAGTGCAGACTTCCCCTCGGGGGCTTCTGCCGTGCTCTAGGCCAACCTGGACTCCTGTGTCCACCCAGCCCCTTGTCTTTTTGGGTTAGTGCCAAGGCAAACTCAGAACCCTTTAACGGAGCCCCCTCCCCAAACCTTTGGGGGTTCACGTAAAATAGCGCTTGGACTCGGACAGGCCAGCACCCAGCTGGTCTGGGCCGTCCGACACATGGACCTATCTCTAGCCGATGTCTGAACGGCTGGAGAGGAGTAATACCAAAGGCACCCCAGTCCTGGTTGATCTCTCACTGCATCCACTCATGTGCTCCGGGCTCAGACCTCGGGCCCTGTCTATTTATGTCACAGCCCTGCCTTGGTCTTGCTTACCCGTCGCGTCTCCTGCCTGCTTTGGACCTGCCTTTCAAAGCCTGTGTCTGAGGCACTAGCAACGACCTGGGAGAGTCCCTGCTTCTCTGTTCCCTCTTGATTTTTGCACTTTTGAGCCTCTTCCCCAGGCGGTGAATGTAGCTGGGGTGGGGGCTCCCTGATTTCATCCCCTGGCTCGGCAGAGCGTTCCCTGACACTGGAGCCCCGGTGCCTAACGCTCTGGAACTGGAGGTTGTTTACCTGGCGTTTTGGCTTTGGGTGGTTTGCTGAGTCATCTTGCCCGTCATCATCAAATACCTGCTGTTCTTCCATTACTGTAATTGCCCTAATTCCGGAAAACTGCGCAGAACTAGGTATGGGCTGAAGAGACTCATCGGATTCCAGCTTGCTCTGTATGAGCGTCTCTCCAAAACCGCCACCCCCTGCCCCGGCAAGTACATCAAACCAGGGAAAGGCTCCCCAGGGGGTGACCAAACTGTCCTGAGCTTCTACCTATGTCTCGAAGCAAAGCCGGAGTGGAACATGACGGAGGCTTCACACCACACAGCAGGGCAGGGAATGGAGCCAACCGCTGGGTCCTTCTTTAGCTCCAGAGGGAAGGTGGGGGCGGCAGGTTCTAACTGACCTGGCAGAGATTTGCCCAGGGTTAGTGCCACCGGGGTTCCAGACCTTGGCTCTGTGCCTTAGCCGAAGGCCAGAGACTCTGCCGTCCTCGGCTGACGGCCGTGCAGCTCCAGTGACAAGGACCAGAAGCTCAGTGGGCATCCCCCTTGTTTGCAAAAGAAAATTCAGCAGCAGCAGCCCCCTTGCATGTGGGCGCTATGGTAACTAAACAATTCTAGGGCCATGGATCTTTCCTGATTATCTAGGGCCAAATCCCAGGCTCCAGGCTCAGCCCTTCCCTGGGTGAAACGATTGATTTCCCTTGAGTCCAGGCTGAGTAAGTGTCCTGGGATCTGCCCTGCCTCGTGCCTGTGGAGTGACTCCAGCGGCAGACCCATGGTGTAGAGGGTCCTGTTGCCTGCTAGAAGGAAGGTCAGCCTGGGCTGGAGCTAGCACTGCCAATGACCAGCAGCTGCAGCAGGGCATCTCCCTGGGGCCTGGGGTGCTGCTCAACCCCGTTCAGGACGTTGGGTCTCCTGTGGCTGGCAAAAGGCCCAGGCAGCCCTGCAGCTGATTTCCTGCTCCACCCACTGCTGCCCCCTTCCCCGGGGAGCCAGAAGTCTGACGTGTGACTGCCAATGCCAGCCTCTCCCAGGATGAGTCATCCAGGCTGGATCAGAGCTCCATCCGCAGCCCCAGCTTCTCCCCAGCTGGAGTCACCCACTCCCAGCCCAGCCTCTGCACTGCAGCCAGCATCCCCCACCTAGGGCTTAGGTCGGGCGCCTACGAGACCTGGGTGTCAGGTGTGTCCCCCCAACGGGGCTTGCCATGGAAACCCTGTGTGCGAACGCCCTGCTCGGCCCCTAGTCCCCTGTAGGAGTGAGGCAGGGAGATTGGATGCCACTGGAAGTGTCCGGTTCCCATACAGTGGAGGTGATCATGCCTAGAGGAGTTACAGTCAGGCGGACCAGGGATTCCTGTTCCATTCCCAGATGTCACCCCTCTCCGGAGGACGCTGTTACATCGATAAGCAGGAGCATCCGGGGGCTGGTGGGGGAGCGATTAGTAAAAAAAACTCCAGTGACTCCAATCTCTTGGCTGCTGACTCACCCTCCCAGCTGCCCCTTGGTAACTCTCCATGCAGCTCTGAGCTGTCAATGCATTACAACGAGAGTACCTGAGGGCAGCGTGAAATTAACTGAGTTTGCCCTCCAGATCATTAACCTGGAGACTGCCACACTGATTGCATACAGCACCCTGGCTTTAATGCTGCTTAAAAGACTCGGGTTTGGAACGTGCTTGGAGCTGAGCGCGGGATATGCCTGCTTGCCCCAGCGCCCTTGGCCCGAGGCCAGTGGGGCACTGCGAGTGCACATAACATCATTGTGTGTCTCCCGCTCCGCCAGCTGTTCCTGCCCCGTGTGGCTGAGCAAGCACCCTGGTGCTTTCAGTAGCGAGACAGCGACACAGCCGTTGTTTCAGGGTGAGATTCTGCACCGGCCTACGCCCTGGCCGGAGCCAGCGGTCTCTCCCGGGGTGTGGATCGATGCAGAATTCAGCCCATGCTCTCTCGGCAAT
Organism: Trachemys scripta elegans; assembly: GCF_013100865.1. Lineage (NCBI taxonomy): Eukaryota > Metazoa > Chordata > Testudines > Emydidae > Trachemys > Trachemys scripta. Next base: position 7,834,042 of record NC_048307.1, on the reverse strand, counting down.
CCAGCTGAACAAGAAGGGCCTCTCTGCAAACCTGTCGGGCTGCATTCAGCAGTGCCACTGAAACTCCCAGAGCCGTCTGCTGTGCCCTGCCTCGGGCCCAGGCGGGGAGGAAGGGGCTAAAGCGGGAGCTCTCCCTCCTGACTGTGTCTCCTGGGGATGAGAGGGAGACAGGAGAGGTTACTGCCCAGACCCGCATCTGAGCAAGGGCCCGGGACCTGCCATCTGGAGGGACCCAGTCTTCTCTCATTCAAAGCTGCACAGCTGACTTAGAGGTCAGGGATCGCACCTCAGTCCCGGCCTGAAGCCCTCCCTCCCCCCCCCCCCCCCCCCAGATGCCCGTGCAAGACCTGTGCGCTCTGGACAAGGCTATAGCAAATCATGGTCATCGGAATAATTCCCCCTCCCCAATAAATGTTTATGATCTAAACCAGCTCTTCCCTTGTGCCATGGAAACACAATCAAACCCCAGCCCTTTGCCACCCAGACACCTTGATTCTAATGCCTAATAGAAAGAGGGACTACTTTGCTGGGTGGAGGGTTATTTCAGAGGTGACCACATAATAAGTGCAGTGTCTTGTAGGGAAAGGCGGGATGTGCTGTGCAGGGTTGCACCGTGGTTGGCTGTTCTCATTAGTCCTGCAGCCACTGGGAGGGTTCAGCCGAAGATGCCCGGCCCCAGAGCCCGTTAGCTGGCAAGTTCTCAATTTAAACTCCCTCCGCGGCTGAGGGTGAGGGAGCAGGCTTGGTGCGCCCAGGCCTCTGGGTGTATTCCTCTTCCCTCCGGCTTTATCTCCAGCGAGTTATGCTGGATAAATACGTGTCCGTAATTACGTGCAGAAAGCCATGCTGCTGCAACATTCAGGTTGTGCCGTTCTGCGATGCGATGGCAAACACAAAGGCTCCTAGGGCAGCACTGCCCAATCTTATGGCATTTGGTGATTTTTCTTAAAGCGCCAGCTCCTGGACTCCTGTGATTATGAGAGAATCTCAACTGTCAATTTAAAAATAATTATGTTTCTAGCCCTCATGGTTGCGGAGAAAAACTTGAAAATAATAGTAATACCGCCTGGCAGCTACTACTTAGCATCAGTAGAGCTCAAAGCGCTATACAAAAGGGGGTTGTCAGTATCATTATCCCCATTTTACAGATAGGGAAACTGAGGCACAGCACAGTGAAAGTGACTTGCCCACAGTCACCCAGCAAGCCAGTGGGAGAGCCAGGAATAGAACCCTGATCTCCTGAGTCCTTCTGAAGTACTCTATCCATAAGGGAATGTTGCCTCTCATGTGACCGCCCCTCAAAAAAGGTGGAAACACAAGGAAACAAATACAAAGAACCCCACATTCGTTATTTTAAAAAGCCAATCACAATTGGCAGGGGGGGCCTGCCCCGTTGCACTTATGCTTTTCCTGTTTCTCTTAGGGCCGGACTCCCGCACTCTTCCTTGGTCTGAACAGTGTCCCACGCAGTCGTTTTCATTCCAGTGGCACGACGTACAGCATAAATACTATTCAGAGCCAGGGCTTGTCTACACATGAAAATTAATCCAGACTAAGGGAGGGCAGAATCAGGCCCTAAACAGAAAACCTAACCTCTGGCCTTTTGTCTCCTAGCCTGAGCCCTAAGGTTTGTAGCTTTGATCACTTACGTAGGGAGCTTCCACCCGGCCTTTATAAGGCTGTGTTAACTTTAAGTTAATTGGCAATCAAGATAAAACAGTCTAGTATAGACAGGTCCTTTAGGTTTTAAAGTACAGACCCCACAATCCCCAGGATGTGCAGCGCAATGGAGTTACGCTTCCTGTAGGGACTCTTGCGTTTCATGCGTTTTTTGACAGCTGTGCCACCTTCCTGTTGAAACAGCTGTTCCGGCATTTAATGCCTTTGTTTGGTTTTTGTAACTGGACTGGCTCTTGCTTTCACCTCCAGCACATTTCAATGGCTCAATTAGGCTCCAAAGGCCAAATGAATGAAGGGTGGGGTGGGGTGGGGGGCTGCCGGGTGCGCACACCTCACTGAGGTGGTAGAGCGGTGGCTGGGCACCTTTGCTGGAGACAGCTACCTGCCAAGCTGTGCTAACAGGTGCTGTGTGGAGGGTTCGAGCTTTACAATGGGCTAAGAGCGAAACAGGGGGGCCTGAAATCCAAAGCCCATTGCTAGGTGAGTCCTGTGGGGGCAGAGATCAGCACAATGCTGTCAGCATGAAATAGTCCCTTGAGAGCAAAATTCCTGTGCATGTTACTGGTAGGAGAAGGAAACGGATGAGCAGATCATGGGGAATGGGGCTGTACCCAGGCCAGCCCCAAACACCGGCCCAGCTACTGCGCTGGCACGCCGCTATGAATCTGGAGTAACAATGGAGCTACGCTGGCTTTATGTCGGTGCCACTAAAAGCAGAATCTGTCTCGCAGCCTTTAGGGATTACTTACCACCCAGCAACCTTGGCCTTTTCATGAGCCCACAGCTCAGACTGGATACGTGGCTCAGCCCCAGGAAGGAACGACAATCGTTCCACTGAGGAAGGCAGGAGGGAGAGGTGGTAGAGAAGAGTCTGTGGCAGGCGGCTGAATAAAAAAACAACTGGCCAATCCTAGTCTAGGAGAGCCAGCTAGAGAAGGGGAATGAGCCGCTCCTCCCCTAAGCACAGTGGATGTGGTGGAATGAAATCGCCAGAGCACACTGAACTCGGAATAATGGCCGCAAAGCCCATCGCTAAGGAGGAGCAGAAAGTTTGTCCCTTGGGGAGGGAAGGAAGTGAGACGCTGCTTGAGCGATCCCTTGGGGGGCACAGGAAATCTCCTTGTAATGTGAACTGCTACCTGCCTCAGTTACCCTCCTGCAAGCATCTGTTTGTGGCAAATAAGCCAAGGCTCTTTGGACTGGGAGCTGGCTTGGTCTGGCCTAATCCAGATGGGCTAGTCAAACTCGGGGACCTAGGCTGTGGGGTGGCCCTATGGCACCCACCAAGAAAATAGGGAAACGGCAGCCTTTGCCATAAAGATCTCTCCCCTTTTACCCGTATGGGGAACTGCTGGCTGTACCGCAGGGCAGTGGGCATAGAGAGAATCCCAAGGCCCCGTGTCACACCTGAGATCTTGCTGCCCTCCTAGGGGAATATGGCACAATCTGGAGCTTTTACTGGTCTCCCCAGGCAGAAGCCAGGAACGCCTGAGTTTTAATCCCAGCGCCGCCGCTGATGTGCTGTGTGATGCTGCCCCGCTTCGTGCCTCAGTTTTCCCTAGTTGTGAAATGGGGCTGAAGACGCTGACCTGTGGTCAGGGCCGGCTTTAGGCCAATTCCACCAATTCCCCCGAATCGGGCCCCGCGCCTAAGAGGGCCCCGCGCCCAGTGGCAGGGCCGCCCAGAGTGGGGGGCAAGTGGCAGAGAATCCCTTCCCTGGCTAGAGGCACCTTTTTAATTTTTACTCACCCAGCAGTGCTCCAGGACTTTGGCGGCACTTTGGTGGCAGGTCCTTCAGTGCCACCAAAGACCCGGAGCGAGTGAAGGAACCGCCACCAAAGTCTAGGAGCGCCGCCCGGTGAGTACAAGCCCCACGTGGGTTTTTTTTACGGGGTTTTTTTTTTAGTCATCCCTGTGGGGGCCCTGTCAAAACTGTTCGAATCGGGCCCCACACTTCCTAAAGCCGGCCCTGCCTGTGGTGCTGTGCTGAGGGGAGTAATTAGATAATGGGGCTGGGGGCGGGGACTCACCTATGCTTTATGCCATCATAAACACTGGCAGGGGGACCCTGAGGTTAATATTCCCCTGGAGCAGAGGCACTAGCAAGTGTTCGCAGCTAGCCGTCACCCGGGCAGGCTGATGGGGAGCAGCAGAGGCTGGCAGGGGTGTGAGCAGGGGTCTTAAGGTATGCAGTGAGCGAGGGCATCACCCAGCAGCTGCTGGTCTGGGTGTGTGCAAGGGGTGGGGGAGCTGCTGATCCCCATTATAAACTAAAGCAAACCCCCTTCCCCGCAGCAGAGACCACACCTGCCCCCACCCCCCCGGGGCGTGAGCTCCCTGGAATCAGACGTCCCTACAGAAAGGCTTGGTGTCCGTGGGGGGCTCGGGGTGTCTGAGTCTGACATCCCCAGATCAGAGCCCACAGCTCCAAAGGAGGAAGCAACAGGCGGCGGCGCCTCAGAAGCCTCTGCGCTGTGCCACTGTGTGTCACTGACTCGCGGTGCCCGAGAGCAGAGATGGCCCCAGGGCCTGTTCCAGAGCTTCCAGGAGGAGACGGGCAGATGCAGGCGAGGGGAGCCGGCCCAGTTCTGTGAAAGGACCCTTCGGGCGGGAGCCATGTGCTCCTGCAGCAATGGGGTATCTGGACTGGATGGGCCAGGCCTGGCCGAGCCACCTGCTTCACGGCTGCAAGGCCTGACGCGGCAAGGGAGCGAGAGGTGCTCCAGAGCCAAAGGAAACCATTTTGTTTGTCCCTTAGGGAGCATGAGCAAACCACCTCTGCAGAAACCCCAGCTCTTGCTGCGGGCGTGCGGGGTGGGGAATGAGCCAGGGCTCCTCAACACAATGCCAGGCGTGTGGGCAGGGAAATGAGCTGGATTCCCCCCCATGTTGCCAGGCGTGTGTGTGTGTGGGGGAAACGAGCCGGGCTCCCCTGCGCGGTGCCAGGCGCATGGGATGGGAATGTGCTGGATTCCCCCCATGTTGCCAGGCGTGAGGGGTGGGAATGAGCTGGGTTCCCCTGCGCGGTGCCAGGCATGAGGGGTGGGAGTGAGCCGGGCTCCCCTGCGCGGTGCCAGGCGCGTGGGATGGGAATGTGCTGGATTCCCCCCATGTTGCCAGGCGTGAGGGGTGGGAGTGAGCCGGGCTCCCCTGCCCCTTGGTATCTGGGCTCTGGCTCCCGATGGACTCACCCTGTGGAACAGTCCTTACTTCCTGCACCCAGGTAGCAGCAGCAGAAACCTTTGCCTTTTCTCCTGACCAACTCCTGACTTTGGCTTCTGGCTCCAGGGGCTGCAGCTTGGTGTGTCCAACGCTGGCCGACCTGCCCTGCCCGTCTGCTCACCCAGACAGGGATCTGCTCGAGGGCCAACATCCCCATATTATCCATAATTACAGCCCAGACCATTAAGGGAATAAAAGGCAGGAGGCTTGCGAAACCCTGTGACTTGGTAATAGCCTCGTCAAAACGCAAGGACAGCATCTATGCACGGCCCTGCTCAGCCAGCCAATCGTCAGAACGCCTTTTAAGAGATGTGACCACACACCTGTGAGTCAGGATGCCTGGCTCCTAGCCCGAGCTCTGTGGAGAAGCGGGGTGCACAGTGGTTGTAGCAGTGTGAGTGGGTGCCAGGATTCCAGTTCTCCCGCTGGCTGTGCCAATGACTTGCTGTGGGATCTTGGGCAAGTCCCTTCACCTCTCCCTGTCTCAGTTTCCCCTGTAACATGGTGCAATGTGTGTTGTGGAGGCTGTGTTGATCCACAGGGCAGTCTCTCCCAGGGAGGAGGAGTTGGCTATCCGCAGAGCCCTCAGGCTGCGGTAATGGCACCAGGGCGGCTCTGGTGCCTGTGTGGGAAGATTCCTTTCTGCTCCAGCATTCAGAGCTGGGCTGTGCCTGGGGGCCCCAGTGTCTCTGAGGCTCTTTGAGATCCTGGAATGAAAGCTGCCAATTATCATGGAACCTGGGATATCCCAACAGGCTGCTTCCCCTAATGCCCCAGTCAGTGCATTTCCCAGCATGCTGTTCTTTCTGGGCCTGTCTCTCGCATTCACCCCTCAGCTCCAGTGGGAGTCTGGCTCAGGTAAGACAGACTCAGGAGGGTCTGCAGCATATGCCCTTTTGCAGGCCTATTTTTCTTTCAATAAAGAGATTCACTTTGAATCTACGAGCCTGATGTTGATTTTTCAAGCGGCCGCAGCATCCGTGAGGTGCTCACAAAGGCTTTGCTGGGGTAAAACTCCTCTCCCGGGAACAAACAGCCATCATAGCACTATTTATTTATTAGCAGGAGGACAATTTGGAGATGGATTGGCGGGTCTGGCAAGATCTGGGGCCTACATCAAACGGGACAGCAGGGTTGGATGACTGGAAGCCAAGTGAGAGGAGAGAAGCTGTGGCTGAGATCCTCCCAGGCAGTTAGGGGCTATAGACCTTGGAGGATGTGGGCTTAGCTGTCCAGTTTGTTCTTTCCTCTAGCAGTTGCTGGGCAGGCGAGGTGGTCCCTTCCCAGGTGCTGCCCATCAGCTTGTGAGCTTTTGTTATGAATGAAACAAAACAGATCCAGGAGCTTGCACCGCTTGGCTACTCCCGCTGGTTCCGATTCATTTCCTTTTCTAACCCGACTCAACTTCTTTGCGCTATTTTGAATTCCAGGAAACCAATTCTTTACCAGGCAGAATAAATCAATGAAGGAACACGCAGATTCTCCTAATAGCAGGGCCCTATGGGGTAGACAGCTGGCTGCTGAGAGAGAGGGTGTGTTTACTCTCTTTGGACACGCGGCAGGACTCCCAACACCTGGGAAGAGTTTCTGTTTACCGTTCAAGGTAAGTCCAATCTATAAGGTCAGAGGTCAAATCTGAGCTTTGCCAGTATTTTACAGGATCAACTGAATGGCTAGACTAAGCTTCTCTGAGCTGCCTAAGGGTTTTAAGCATCCAGCTCGCTTTAAAATCAATGGCATCCAAATCCCCTAGCTCTGCTCCAGTAAAGCAGGAAGCGTTTGTGTGTGGCTGTTCAAAGGAGCAAGGGATATTTCTGGGTCCTGTCATTTCCTATTGTGTTAGTGGTGCCACAGCCACATTGGTGCCTCTAAAATTCTCCAAGTAAACAGCAATAGCCCAACGAAACGCCAACAATCGTATGTTGAATTTGTCCATTGCAGACAACAGGCTAGTGCATCCTGCACCATTCCTCCAGGGCGACAGTGGGCCAAGGAAGGCTCTCTCATCATCACAGCTCTGATTTCCAAGAAGGACCTTCTGGAGATGATACCATTGCGTCTCGTGGGGGGTGAATGTTGACCGACGTGCCAATCCCTAACCTGGATGAACTTGTCCATAGTTTAGTCAGTCGGATCCTGGTCTAATGTGCCTTTCCCTTTTGCTGAACTAATCAGTCAACGAGCATTCATTGATCTGGGCGGGGCTGAGGTGGGCACACCACAGAACTTGTGTGAACGAGAAGATGAATGTTTGGGCTTGGAAAAAATCACCTCTTTAAAAGCATTATCCCACTGAGGGGGGCACATGTCCCAGTTGCCTGGGCATCAGGGCACCATGGCTTTGCTACCAACCCTGTTGTGGGACCCTGGGCAAGTCCCTTCACCTTTCTGTTTAGATTGACAGCTCTTCAGGGTAGGGACTGTTTCTCCCACTGTGTTTGTATAGCGCCTAACACAATGGTGCCCTGATCTCAGGTTCGGCTTTTAACTGCTAATGTACTATAAATAATAAGACCCCTGTGGTTTTTCAGGAGGGGGGGGGAGGGGAAACACTCAATAACGCAATCTTTATATTCATTATTACATGTACTGTAGATTTATGGTACCCCCTGTAGATTATATTTACTCTGTAGATACAGTTGGTCCTTTCCACAGGGTAAAAATGTGCTGAACAAACAAAAAGATTTTCTCCCCCAAGGAGTTTATAGTCTAAGTCCAGAGGGGTTATAATACAGTATGGAACAAACACAGGGCGGGTGCGGTCTTTAAAGCTGGAAGGTTTCTGTGTTTTTCTGATCGTTTCCTTCTTGGACTCTGCAATGCACACTGTGGGCCATGGCACCTAAATCTCTCTTCTAATTAATAAGCCAAATGTGTGTGCACATTGGTGTACTGCAAACAGTCAGAGCGCTATCAAGTTGGTAGAAACAACCTCACCTTTGTAAAGAACAGAATTCAAGATAGACTAAAGAGCAGTGTAACAAAGCGTAGATTGAGGGAATGATTGGGGCGCATGAACATTATATGAATGTTTAGTAATGCAAAGTACAAGATAACATCTTGTGGATGAATTTGTTGCGTTTGCAAACATCTTCCTAATAATTATACCTAGCTGTTATGTGGCACTTTTCATCAGGAGTGTGCAAAACACTTCCAAAGGAGGGCAGTAGCATTAGCCCCATTTTACAAATGGGCAAACTGAGGTGCAGAGAGAACGGCTCAGATCCTCAAAGGTACCAGGACTCCTAACTTCCACTGATTTCAATGGTTTACTTGACAATGTGGGCCAAAGTGACTTGCTCAAGGTCACCTAGCAAGCCCGTAGCAGAACTGGGAACAGAATTGAGCTCTCCTAAGGGCCAGTCTATCCATTAGGCTACACTGCCTTCCTACTAGGTGATTTTGTTATTTTGTACTGTGGTTCTGTCTGTATATCTGCAAACACAAACTTTTGGCTCCAGTATAAATCTGGGGCAGGAATAGGGTGACCAGATGTCTCGATTTTATAGGGACAGTCCTGATTTTTTTTGTCTTTTTCTTATATAGGCTCCTATTACCCCTCACCCCCTGTCCCGATTTTTCACACTTGCTGTCAGGTCACCCTAGGCAGGAACCCATAGATTTCATCTCAGTTTTTAAAAGCAGGGTCTTCTGTCTCTGTCAGGCATGCCGGGGGTTTCTCTGGCTCAAGAGCAGCTCCTGGCTGTCAGATTCACAGAACAATTTTATTTGTACATTATTATTGCATATTTTTTCTGTTACCAAAGCACGTTTTGACCTGTACCGTGCGATGCCATCTTGTAACCGTTCTGTCGTGATCCAGTGCAGGTCATGTTGGACTCTGGAGTTTGTGCAGGGACGTACCAAACAGAACACAAGGCCCTTTCCTGCATTCATTGCGCAACCTCATCTCCCCCTAAAACCAGGGCTGGATCTGGCTGTAATTTTCTATGATGAAACCTGGATCCATTTCCTATTTTTGAAGTGTGGTAACTATTAAAAAATGCATCCCACCTGTGAGGTTATAGAGTGGACAATAAAAACAGCCCAAACAGTAGTAAATGATGGTACTTGAAATGCGAATACCACATTTAATTCCTAAGTGCTTTACAAACAATAGGCCTGACCCTGCAACCCCCAGCCTTTCCTCCCATGATTATGCTCATTGACTGCAACAAGAATTAGGGGTGTAGGATTGGGCCCCAAAGACCATTGACATGCAGCTACCTCTGGGGTGGAGGGCAGGGCAGCAGCTAAGTAACAAGTTTCACAAAACTCAGTGTGTGGGGAGGAGGGGTAATTTTGGCCCAGGACGGTGGAGCAAACCCATCATGTCATTATATAATGATGCCCTGCAGCTGCTGGGGGTTTAAGCAGGTTGCAGCCAGGAACTAATGGTGACTATCCAGACAGCCCATTAGGATGGGGACCAGGGGAGCTGTAACCGGCTGCAACTTCAACCTTTGCAACTAACTAATAATAAATCCCGCCTCTCTGCGAACGCACTTTTGCCAGGAGGTGAGCGGCCTGCACCGGGGGGGAGGTGGGAAACACAACCCAGAGCATGCACCTCCTGCAAACCAATCCCAACCTAGCCAGCTCAGGCGAACCCCTCCAGCTCCTTCCAGGAAGGGGATGTGCCCACATGGAAACAGTTGCAATCAGACCCGCTGCAGGATGCAACTAGAGGCATTTTGCCCCAGCAGAGTCCCGCAGCGCCAGCTGTCAGGGCTCCCAGTTGCCTGCACGCGTCCACCAAGCCTGGCTGTCCTGCTCCCCACCCCTTTCCGGTCCCCCCCCACAAGTGCCCGCCCTCTTTTCCCTGCCTCTGATTGGCCAGAGGTTTCTTTTGTTAGCAGCTAAGAGAGCCTACCATTGGCTAGGGAGCAACGTCCATCAGATCCTGGAGCAGCCCCCCTCCCCTTTCCCCTCTTCCCAGCCCCCTCTCTTGGCCCGGACCCTGGGAGCGCGAGAGGGTTTGGGGTGGGATTTTTTTTTTTTTTGCAACCATTTGCCTCTTGCATTGGGCCTAGGGAAGCGGCGGTGGGTGCGTGCAGGGGGGGCCCGGCTGCCTGGCCCCCCAGTGAATGCAATAAACAATAATCATCCTTCCAGGGGGCGAGAGAGGCGTTTCCCTCGGAGCATGGGCGGACTGAGGCCGGGAGGCGGCGGCGGGATCGGTGTTGCAAGAAGACCCCTTGGCAGCAGATGGGATTGGTGCCTTATTTGAGGGTCTCCTGGGCAGTCCCGCTCCCCAGTTGTGCTGCTGTCGGGGGGGAGGAGGGGGGAGGAAGTTGCATTGATTATTTTTGCCGCTGCTTTGCTCTCCCGGATTCCCACACACCGAGGCGGTTTTTAAATCTGGAGGATTATGCCTGGAAAATCGCCCCCTCCCTCTAAGGAACCAACCCGTGCCGGCAGCCAGCTTCCCCGGAGCCGGCCTACAATTGTGCCTTAACTTGTGCGTGTGTGTGGGGAGGGGAGCGGAGCTGTTTTTCTTGCGTTTGATTCTCCCCCCCCCCCCCTTTGGAGGGGAATCAGTGATCATCTGGGATTTCCACCTCCAGCAAGTCAATCCTGCCCCGACGGCTGGATTTCCTCCCGTTGCATGGGGAGAAGCGGCGAGCTGGTGAAGAACTCTCGGGCTTGGTTTTTATTATTATTTGGGGGGCAGTTGCTTTGAGCCCCGGCCCGGCTTGTGTGTGCCTTCTACGCTGCCCCTCCCCCGCTCCCTGCCTTTGGAAATTGGGATGCTACCAAGTGAGTTTCAGGCGACGCTGACACTTCGCTCCGTGGGCTCGTGATCCTGGAAGTGGGTTGAAAATATTGCTGCACACCTCACCTTGGAGGAATTGTCAATCTCTCTTCCCCCCCCCCCCCTTCAAAGAACAGAAGCCTGGGATCTAGTGTTGTTTCGTTACTAAACAAAAGTGGGGACAACTGCCTGGTATTTGCAGGGCCACAAAACCATGTCTGCTAAAGAGAACCCCTGCAGGAAATTTCAAGCCAACATTTTTAATAAAAGCAAATGTCAAAATTGCTTTAAACCTCGGGAATCCCATTTGCTTAATGATGAAGATTTAAACCAGGTGAGTCTCCTTCCGGTTTTATCCCTCCCCCCTCCCTAAATTCACCTTGGGGTTTCAAGTGAACTGTTTTCATAACTGTACTTGGGTCAACACTATATCTTTAACTGGGCCAAACCGGCTTTCACGTGGACTTAATCGGTGTCGCTTGAAGTTAGAAGAAATGGAATTTTTAAAAATATTCCCCCGTTTTCATGGCTACATTAGGTCGCGTTGCACACGCGAGTATTTGGTTTGTGGGTGTTTTAAACCGCTCTCGTTTTATATAAACCCGAGTGGGGAATATCGACAGGCGAGAACTTGGGATGGTGTGGGTGGTGGGAGAGGAGGATCTGAAGTTTTAAAAGGAAAAATTGAGATCGCAGGGGAAATAATTTGGATTGTAAAGCCCTTCTGGTAAAGTAGGGCATGGCTTTCTCTTTGCATAGCTACAGGGGTTCCCTGAAGGGAAGGAATCTTAACATGTAAAATACGGAGATTTCAAAGGCAAGTTCTACCAAATCAAAGCGGCGTTTCTTCTGTAAACCCTTTGCAATCCGATTGCCGGGGGTCCATACTGCACTTCTGGCTGTTCGGGAAGTTTTACATTTAAGTTTTCTAGGTAGGAGGTGTCTTTCCTTGCATGCCTTTCATCTGCATATTCCCGCACGATCGCTTGGAGTTCGTAGAAACACGTCTTAAAAATAATAGGCACCCAGAGCAGTTGATCAGCCCTGAATGGGGTGTGTGTTTTCGCGGGGCTGGGGGGTGGGGAGGACTAGGAGCAGTGATAATCTAGCAACATTCTCTCCTTTTCCTCCTCCCACTGCACTCGTGCTGACATCTAGGCTTGCAATCCTATTATGGAAACGAGATCAGACATATTGCTGGCCGAGATAATGAAATCTGAAGGCCAATATGGAAAAAATGCAACTAGGAAAACGCGCGCGCGCGCGTGTGTGCGCGTGGGGTGTGTATGTGTGATTGATAGACAGTGCTCGGACAAAGGGAAACATCCTAAAGTTTGCCCCCCCCCCCGCCCTTCTCTGTTTCCACAGCTTAGCAGTGTGATTCATGAGGTTTTGTGACTCAAAAATGCCGGATGGCTTTGTTACTTTCGAGAAAACTGTGTGTGTGTTTGGGGTCCAGCCAGGCCACTATCTACGTGGAGAGCTTGAGTTTAACCCGCCTCAAACAAGCCCCCCTTTGCTTTGTTGCTATTCCGTCTCCTCCACTCCCTCCCTCCCTTCCCCGCCTTGGGTGAATTTCAATGTCAGTTTCACGGCTGCGGGGTGGAAGGTTATCCCCGCGCCCTGGATTTGTCTTGGATGGGGGTGTCCTGCCTTTTGTGTTCGGGGTGGGGCATGGGATTTGCGGGCTCCTTCTGGAAAAGTGGGTACAGTAGGGATTGCCTAAGTACGTACAGGGGGGTTGGGAGGGGAGGGGATGAGTTCCCTCCCCCCTTCTGAAGTAAATTAGTTTATAGACTGTATGGCTATGAAATTTCATTCTCAGCAAGGGAGAAATAATTCCACTTTAAAGATAAGGGAAGGGTGTGTGTGTGTGTGTGTGTGTGTGTGAGAGAGAGAGAGAGAGAGATGCACCCTTCTATAAAGTATTTTACTTAATGATGGCCTCAGTTTCTGTGCTCTTACCTCTTTTCCCCCCCCCCCCCCCCACCCCAAACTGAAGAATCCCATTCAATGGATACATTAGCGCAGACTGCTTGGTGTAGTGAAGGAAGTTCTGTGCCCATGCATTCTGGTCATATGTTAGCTAGTAGTTAGAAACTCTTCTGACCAGGAGGGTTTGCTCTTGAAAAAGCAGCTAGGGGCGTGTGTTTGGGTAACACCAAGATGTAAACATGAATAGCTTTTCATCTGGCATCTGTGGTTAGTGTTTTTTTGCAGCACTGTTGGATGGTTGTTTGGGGCATCCCTGAATCCCAAACAGTGGTTTGAATGAGACTTAATCACGCTTATGGTTTTGTTGCCTTGGCAGGTCCCATTTAATGGAACCCGTGCTTTCCCCACATTGTATGGGGACAAAGCTGTTACCATCATGCCGATGGGCCTAGAGATAGCCAGGCTAGAAAAGTCCTTTTGAGTCATCCAATCTGACCTTTTGCTGCTTGGCTTGAGGGGAAGATGAGGATACTTGGCACTGACACACTCACGTTTCTTTCTGATTTTATATAAAACTGTATGCACTCGACTGCATCCATCTCCTCCCCACTCTGGGTGTCATCTGAGATTGTAAGCTCTTTGGGACAGGGCCTGTCTCTTCCTATGGATTTGGCCCGGACTATGCACGGTGGGGCCCATATCCTGCTCCGTGCTGCAACAGGAGTTGATACTTCTCAGTATCCTAGTTAAATCAAACAAACATCCAAACTAACACACTTATCGTATTTAGCACTTCTAGGTTCAAAGCCTGGCGCAAACGCTAAACCGTTAATCCTTGGAGTACTACGCTCGGCTTCACGAGTTGTTTTTCTGTGCGACTGTGTGTGTGTGTTGAGGGTGAGCCGTTACAATTCACGGTGGCTTTACTTCTTGTTGTGCTCACTGAAAGCACAGGAGCTCCACACAACCTCTCCTAGACCTGCATGTGTATCTATGTCGACGTAGGCAATGGACTCTTCCTTGTTCGTTTGCAGTCGTTGTGGGTGAGGCGGCTTTCCTATCTCGAGGGCTCTTTTAGACACTAGTGCAGCAAAGCACTTAAGCAGGTGCCTAACTTTTAAGCCTGTGAGCAGCCAGGCTGACTTCATTGGCTGCTCCCTCCTCCAATAAAACCTGGTAGTTTGAGTCTGTAAAGTGTCAAAGCTCCCACACCAGGTCATGTCAAAGGGCTTAGATACAAGCTGTTCCCTCACTTTCCCTGCCATGTGTGGTGTAGTGGGGGGGGGGGGGGGGGGGGGGGGGGGGGGGGGGGGGGTTAAAAGGCGGGTGGATTTAGCAAAGTCACTGTTTGGGCTGTAGTCTCTCTAGACATTGATTGGTTCCTTTTGCTTCATTGTCCGTCCACGGTGTGTCTCAGAATGGAGGAAAGCCGAGTTCCGCTTCTTCTTCTCCTGGTGTGCTGCTAACGGTGCTAGTGTCTTCTCGGGTACGATGGTGTGACTAGGGGGTGATGCCAGTGGTGTTACTCCATATTTCCACCAGTGTAACTGAGAGCAGAATCTGACCCTTTTGATTTATAGATATAAGTGAGTAGTTGCCCCTGACAGAGGTGTCAGGTGGCAACTGCTGTCCGTCCAGAACAGATCATCTCCAGTATTTTAGGACCAGAAGAAGTCCACAGAGGGCCGGCCCACAAAGCTACTTAAATAGTCTATTGTGCCAACTTCCTTTGCAGTTGGCAGTAGCTGCCCCATTTCAGGCAGCAGAGAGGCCAAGGGTTGAATGGGATGGGAAGTCCCTCACTCTGGGTGCAAAGGCCTTTTCAGGACAGGATGTTGCTAGTGTTCTGTGTTTATAGAGAGGACATCAGCTTTTCAGAGCTGCCATTCTTTCTGCCAGATGCAGTTAGAACCATCCTTATCACTTAAAATATTAATGGGATGGTGTCAGGACAGATTTACCCTTAAGATCAGGTTTTGTAGAAATAAGCTTTTTAAATCCCTAAGCCAGGAAAGATGAATGTTCCCATGATAATTAAATTAATTCTAATAACTCTTTGCAAGGAGAAAACCTTCCTCTGCACTAGTAGAAATCCAGATTTTGCAGCATGGCATGAGAAACGATCCGTTTACTGGCCCATCCTGCAAAGCTTTATTCACATTGCCCTTAGTTGCATGAAGAGATCTGTTGCAGTCTAGGACTGGGCTGTATCTTAAGTGCATATCAGTTTGGTCTCTAGGAAGAAGGAACCTGCTCCTGAAAATGGAATTAACTAGAAACTGACTCTAAGCGCAAGTGAAACTGACTCGCATACAAGCTGGGAGAAGCGCAAAATGTAAACATACAGTGTAAAATAAGGGTAGAAAATTTAAGTCTGATCTCGGGGGTGGGGGGAGGAATTATTCTCTCAGTGTTAAGTAACACAGCTAAGGAATTTTTGAAGATGTGTATATATTTTAATCTAGCATTGTCCCTTTAAGATCATGGCATTGATTCCTAAGAATACCCAATTTAAAAATAAGTCTTTCCCAGCCACTTTCCTGCCTCCTCTGTGACTTCCCATCCCGCTCATGAAGAATAAGTTTTATTTTAATCTCTGTGTTCCTCTAGGCAGTGTTGCCTTCATCTTAATGTTTTGGATGATGTATGGGTTTGCCATCTGTGTGCCCCTCTGCCCATTTACTCTGCACAAACAGCCTCCGCTCAGATGATTTCTGGAGTGTTGGGAAGGGGTGCAAATCTCACTCCCGCGCCGTCTTTCATTGTGCTTTTGCCCAGGTTGTTTCTATCTGTTAACCCTGTGAGTCCTTAGGCTGTTGGTAACTTTCTTACCTCCCTCACACTTGCAAAGAAGAATGTTCAACGTGGTGGGTACCTTAATCTTTTGGCTTTAATAATAATAAAAAATGACATCAGTAAATGGTTGTGGTCTGGCACGTTTATAAGGGTAGCCGGTGTTGGGGCAGGAGAATGGAGAAACTGAGATCTTGAGGTAGTGCTGGTGACTTTGGGTGTACACTGGGTTGGGAGATACAAGGGAAATTTAGGGTGGGATTTGGCTTAACTTTGCTCCCATTGAAGTCACTGGGAGTTTTACCACTAGTTTCAGTGAGAGCAGAATCAGACCATCGCTGAGCATGACTGACAAGTGTAGGGATCTGTTCCTATTTGAAGACCTTTTCACACTATAAAGGGCTCAGTTTTGCTTTAGTGAAAGAGCAGCTTAAGGAACTTGTCACGGATCTCCGAGGAGAGTTACGTGCCGAGCTCCACTCAAAGGTAAAAACACTTGCAGTCTAGTTTGGTGGAAAATAGCCCTGTGTGCTCATTCTCAGGGAGGACGGGTGAATAAACCCAATGTGGACTTCTGCATGCACTGGGCATTGCAGTAATGCACAACAGCAGGGGCTGTAACTCGGATGAGACCCTAGACTTGTTGCTCCGTGCTGGCTTGGCCAATCTCCCTCGAAGACCAGAGCTTTTTGTCTCTAACAGTCACTTGTGCAGGAAGCTGTTTTCGCTGCTGGGCTCTGGGACGTTTTCCCCTGGCCACCAGCAGCTGTTTGGAGGGAATCCTCCCAAGTCCTGGCCATGATTTGCCATGCAGGACACAGACTAGTGGAGAAACGAGATTGTGCATAAAAGTAATGAGAACAGAAAGGAGTGCCTTCCATGCTGTTTATACTGCACTGATCTAACCATCTGGCCCTGGATCAAGGCAGCCTTCATGCTCACTGGATGCTAGGTAGTATGTTGTGTCCTCCTTCCTTTACCCTGTGTTTCCAGGTGCTGGATCCCAGAGGAGCAGTGGGGCTGTCTGATAGGTGCACTATTATCTAGTTTCCTCCCTGTTTGCCTTTGTTTTCTTCTTGGGAAGCTCTAATCTTTCCTGAAAAGCTGTAGCCCTGGAAAACAGCCCCGGCTCACTCGCTCGCATTCCTGACTTCCCTGACTAGCTGCATCATGCTGCAAAAATCCAGCTGTAATTGACTAATTATTAGGACCAAACAGGGGAAGAGTCTCTGAAAATGTCAAACCCGCCTCCGTCAGCTGCTGCAGTGGGAAGGGACTGAGGTCTGTAGGATTCTGTTTTGGGGGCTAGAGGGAGGGGTACAATGGAGCTAGCTCTGCCTGGTTGTGGGTGGGGGGGAGGAGTTTAGGGAAAAAGACGTCAATTCTTTCCTTTTAACTTTTTAAAGACTGTTTCCTTCTACCCTCCTTGCCCCACAGACAAAAAGCAAAATGTCCCAGAAATGCCCGATCCACCTCAACACGCCAAACAAAATCATACATGATCATAAGCGAGTTGCCTAGCAAGGAAGGACGGAGGGCTCTGTGGGCATTCCTGGGAGCGTGGGGAAGGCCTGTTGCAGAAATACAAATGACTGGATGGCCCTTGGCAGAGTCAAAGTTAGGAATAAAATGCTTTGTTGGTTGCAGTCTGCATTTCCCCTGCTGTTGTGTCCAAGGACAAGGTCAGGATTCATTCTTCAGTTGTTCTTCTGCCTGAAGCATGTCCTACCTTCTTGTCCCACTTGAGTTCCCTGCAGAGAGTGAAATTCTCTTTGCACCCCATGACCAAACGTAGTATGGGCTGCAGCCTTGCACACTTCCCCTGCATCCTGCAGTGTTTCACCCCCTTAGCTGCGACGAAAAGGTCAACGTGTTTTGTCTGTCCTGTGAGACTGCTTAGATGCAGAACCGTCCATTTGCATGCACAGTTGCCAGACCTGTATGTGCAAAGTAGCTGAACGGTTTCTTTGTACGAACCCCTGCTTTTGGAAAATCGGCCTCCTCGCATTCACAAACCAGTTAGCTGCCTTCATTGGAGCCGTGCATGCCTGTTCTCGCGGGTAGCTGTTGTCTGATCTCCAGAGAGGTGATCCTCCCCTCTCAGCAGGACCCTGGTGAGATCTGTGGGACTCTCAGGGGAGTTTGTGGACACTCCATCCCTTGGGACATTTGAAACGAGATTGGCCAGAGCCCTGCAGTGTGCTGTAGGGCACAGCCTGGACTTGGTGTGGACTAGATGATCTAACAAACCTTTTCTGCCCAGTTCCTCTGGAATGACAGGACACGTGCACTGAGGGAGGTGAGTAGAAGGGGCTGTTAAAGGCTGCTGGCTCTGTGGCATACCCTGTTGGTCTGCTTATGGTCTCTCCTGTGGTGATGGCGGCTTGTGCTGTGGGGCGGCATTTGCTGCTGAGTTGAGATTCATCGAACTTGCAGTGTAGGCTCCATGTGAATCCCGGTCTCCGCAGGAAGGCAAAGCTGGGGTGTGGGCAAGAGGCGGGCAGCCGCCGTGGCGAGTTACTTCGAATGGGGGGAAGAAGATACAAGCTAATCGATGCTAGGAGGGGGCCGGCGCATCACTTTGCTTTGGGCTGTTCCTGGCCTTGAGGGAGGCTGTGCTGATGCCAGGCAGGCTAGGTTCATGGCATTTACAGCACAAAGCATCCGAAATGCTGCTGGATGTCAGGACGATGCATATTTGGGGTGGAAACTAAGTCTGACTGGATCCTATTAGACCCCAAAGCAGGGGCTGCATTAGGGCTCTATGTGGGGTGGCTTATGGCTCAGCTTTCTTCATAGTGTCCGTTATTGGCAGCAGGCAGTGCCTCTCCCAGCAGCATTTCCAAGGCCTGTGATGGGTGATGTATAAGGATCACTTCCTGCTAGGGTTGCTAGTGATGCTCCATATTGGCGCTTCCTAGGCAGAGCGGCTGCATGCTGGGGAATCTGATGGCACTTCAGACTTGGCTCTGCGCTTCCCTTAGGGGTTCTTTCCTCACCTCCATCCCTCTCTGCCACAGCATTTGGTGGGTATCCACTTAGCCCCGACAAAGGCAGCTGTTGCCAGGCAAAAGGAGCAAGATGTAGGGCCGGGTTTGCCTGAAACCCTGAGTCCTGAATGTGGAAATACAGGCCTGTCTCTTTCCCAAACTCTCCTGATCCTGCTGTCTGCCAGAGGGAAATACTCCCAAGTCCCTGTCCCCCTTCACTATCGTCCTGGGTTCCATCTTATGTGAGCTTCTTGGCTACTTCCAGCCTCGAAGTGGAGTCAAGACTCCCATCCCCTGGGAGCGGGAGAGACCGGCCTTTGGGATCTTGAGCTTGTGCTGCGAGGTAACTATCTAACGGCCTGTCTCCCACGGAAAGGTGCAGGGAGGGGTAAGACGCTATTGGTGTGTTACTTGGCTCCTCTTGCAGCCCGTTGAGCCGGCATCCAGAGGGCAGCCCGGGACGCATCTGTTCCAGTCCGTGCTCCCGGGGCTGGGTACCTGCTGAGTGACTCTGGGGCTCCCTGGCTCAAAGACAGGCAGGAGCATGTCACACAGAGAGCAGGTGACTGGTGCCGAAACTGCTGGGGTGGAGGGATTAGCGCATAGGACCCTGCTCAGTCCTGAGGGGCTTTGACCCATTTGGACTGGCCAGAGCCTTAAAGAGCTGGGGAAGCTTGGGGTTTAGGAGGAACCTGTCCTGCCTCTCCCCTGGCCCCCAGTGAGGGGAAGTGGTAGGGGGCAGGGTAGCTCCCAGTAATGGACATCCCAGAGCTGAGGCCTGCCTGGAGAGCCTTCTCTCATCCCTAAACGACCTGCTGATGTCTGGGTTCGCCCCTCTCGCTCTGTGGGGAGATTTCCCCTCTGGTGTCGAAGCAGCAGGATGGAAGCACTGGTCCCGTTCCGCCCTGCAGTGCAAATACTGTGCGGGAGGGGTGGGGTGCATGTGTCACCCTGAATGGGGAGCCTGTGTACTGAAACCATCCCTAAGGAGCCCACCTCCAGGAGGTAACCCGCTGCTTCAAAGGATCCCCAGGTGGTTTCTCTTACAATCTTGGTCAGCCCTCCCCCGTTTACAAGTCCCTTGGGAGGGTGACTTAAGGCAGCATTCGGTGCATGTGCACATAGGGGTGTGTGTACGTAGGGAGCACAGAACGTGCAGCAATAATATTTGGCAAGCCAAGGATTGGAAGGGCCAAATACCAGATAAAGGGGGTCAGTATAGTTACCCGCATTTGATGGCGAGGGCTTTCGAGACACAAGGAGCTGAAGTGGCTTGGGCTGGGGATAGAACCTCTGCTTCTGGGATCCTAGCTGGTACTGGACACTGGGCAGCAGGAGCCGGAGAATTTCTCCTACCCGGGACATGCGTCATGCTCTCTCGCTGGATTCTGTAGGACCTTCCAGAGAGATGGGCTTTAAGCCAGCGGAGATGTCCGAGTGGCTGATTCAGGGCCCTTGTTTCTGATAGGAGGATGTATGACATGGAGAACATTAAGTAACAACCAGCGTGTTCTTGTTAAGAGTTTGCAGAGAACCCGCTATGCGCGGAAGGCCTGGGAGTGAAGAACAGCGTGTCCCTCTGAGTGAGGGCTGCCCCAATCCTGACTGTCCAGCATCGAACCCTCTGTCTGTTGGGCTCGTGTGCATCCAAGAGCTGAAAATGTTGGCTCAGATTTGCCTTGATTTGGGGTCACAACAACCCAAACTACCTGGCAGGAGCAGATGGGACTTCCTCTTCCCCTGCAAGGAGTGACTGGGGCTGTGTCAGATCCACCCCCAGAAACCTCCCCCAGCTGCAGGAAACTCAACATCCTCCCCTGCTTCCTGGGGCAGTTTCAGATCTGTCTCTCTTGTGGTGGCTCGGGGCACCTGGAACCAAAAACTGCCCAAAGAGTACAGTGTGGACGGTGGCTCGGGCCCTGACAACCTGATGCCATTCCTGGCTCTGTCATGGCCCAACCAGGTGACTGTGGGTAACCGCTTTAACTCTGTGTGCCTCCATTTCTCCAGCTAAAATGGGGTAACGGTTCTCACGGATCCACGGGGAAGTGCTGGAGACGTGAGTGAAGAGCGCTAGGTTCCACTATCATTGTATTGTCTTAAAGGCCCCTGGGCCTTGATGATCCTGCCCTGTACATTGGGTCTATTCTGCAACCTGGTGAGTTATTTTTAGCTTTGGGTTCAGTGACAAGGGGTCCGCCTGCCTGTAGGACCCCCGGTGCATGCTCAGACCTGAGAGGCAGCGCCTGAGCCTTCCCCGTGCTTCTCTCTCCTGTGGCTTTTTTTTTTTTTCTTTTCTTTTCTCCCTTTTATTTCAATTGCCAAGACCAACTTAGAGTGAAAAACTCCTGCCTCAGCCCGAGACAGGCTGATTGCGTCTGCCGGCAGCCTAAACAGATGACCCCACCCCAGCGCGCGCACGGAGCCAGGAATCTTTCCTGGTGACTAATTTGAACCCCCCACCCCGTGTGCGCCGTGATGGGTCAGAAACGCAGCTCCCGGGGTGTTCTTCATCATTGTTTTTGCAAACGTTTAATCCCCCCCACACCCCCCAATCCCTTTGGTGTCGCAGTCGGTGGGGTTTTCTGTGGCGGGTCTGTTTGGGTAGGTGACAAACCTGGTTTGGAAATAAAGGCTTGGTCAAAAGATCTCAGTTCATCTGGAGTCCCAGAGTTTTCTGTTTCAGGCCTGGGAGAGGCCGTGTAGATAGGCCCTGTTGTCAGACCTACCCCCGGGAGATACGGCCCTAGGAGAGTGTTCCTCCCCACAGCACCAGGATGGGAATGCTTCGGTCAGAAGGGTTCGATGTGGCACGTCCTGGCATACAATCTGCACCTCACAGAGCCCAAATTCACTGTAACCGGGCACAGAGTAAGTGTTCAGCTGGTGCCGCTGAAAGTTACCTCAGTGTGGTTAGGAATCGCCACAAGAGTGGAAGTCTAAGCCCGGTGGGTGGACAACATGGATGCCCCCGTGGTGGGTGCAGGTGGTCCGAAACCAGGCTGTTCAGCTCGTATGTCCTGATAGCGACTCTTCTTACCCCAGCTGACAAGTTCTGTTTGCTCTTAATTGGATCTTCTATTAACATGCCATTAGACGACTCTGCAGTCATCCCTGGAGCATGGGTGACCAGATTGGCCTGTGTGCACCCCTGCTCCTGGCCTGTCCTTCCCCCCCACACACACGCTCTAGGGAGAACTGGAAGGCTCTGGGGACTCTTGGCAACCTTTCACTTCGAAGTCACCGGTTCAGATCCAGCACAGGTCCGTCGTTCCTCGGAGTTACAAAACGCCTTCCCGCTGTGGGTGGCCCTGCGTGTAACGGGTGGGTGGGTCTTGGTCCATTTCCTAATGGACTGGCAGCCGTAGCCCAAACACCACTGACACCCTTAGGAGTCTGAGCAGAGAGGCCAAGCACGGCCGTGGACACCAAGTTCCCCTCTCGGACCGGCTGGTCTGTCTCAGGGCTGATGCCTGGAGGTAGAACTGTATAGGGGATGCTTGTGCTGGAGTCAGGCTGGTCCAGCAGCGCTGTCCATCCAGTGCCTCTGGCCAGCACGGTACCCACAGCAACACCTTTTCAAAGCCAGTATCTGGTAGTTTCTGCCCCTCAGAGACTTCCTGTGTGGTGGATGAGGAGTCCCCCGCAGTGCCAGCTCCGCTCCCCACTCCTCCATCCCAGCTGCATGGGAGCCTCAGGCCTCTATCCTTAGGAGCTAGTGGGGGCTGGCTGGATTCTGTCCTGAGAGCTAGTGATTCCTGGGTAGTGTCAGCGTGGCAGCTTGATAGCCTTGTGTAAACCTCGCTGGGGCCATTTCCTCCTCCTCCTTCCTTCCAGCCCCTTCCCCACCCCCCTTGCTAACTGGCCCGGTTGGCTGGGCTGGAGGCAGCATGTTCCTCTGATGCAACCCAGATCTGAACAGCCAAGAAAACAAAACCCAGGAGTAGGACTAGCAGGATCATCTTGGGAGCTGGGCTCTCTGACACTGAATTACAGGGGAAAGGGAAGCGACCTGCAAATCCCAGCACGGGGGAATAAATGCTCTAGGTGAAGCACAGCTATTGACCTGTGTTGTACAGGTCAAACTAGATGATCACGATGATCCCTTCTGATTTTAAAATCTATGAAGTCATAGTGCAGGTATCCGACTGGGAAGCACTGCAAAAACAGCCCCAGTTGAGGCTTACTTATTAAGGGCCATCTTGGGGCAGGGGCGGGGAGCAAGGAGGATCTTTCTGTAAAATAAGTTCTTTGACTAAATCTGGGGTGAGCCCAGATTGGCTGAGGGAGATGCCCCTGTCTAACCGTTGAGCCCATGGCAGAGGGCTTTTGTCCATTGGGATTGGCCCGAATTCTCAACGCCGAATGTTTGGAAAGTTCAGCTCCCAAGCTGAACAACGGGGCTCAGGCCTAGCTGTCGTTTGGCCTGGGTTTCGCCTCCCTGGCTTGTTGCATTCTGGCCCAATTGATTGCCATTAGCAGATGGTTTAGTTTGAATTAATATTTTAATCCACTTGCCTGAAAGGCGCATGTCCTGCATCGCCTCTTATTGAGGCTCTTGTCCAGTCACTGAAGCTAAGCCGGGTCAGGCTGAGTCAGCGTCTGGATGGGAGACTTCTGGGGAATACCCAGGGATTGCAGGAAGTGAAGTATTCTTCCCTCTGGGTCAGTCTGCACCAGTGTCCCAGCATGTTGTTTTGAGGGTGCTGGGCTGCTGGAGACTTCTTTCAAATGCATATAAAACCAAAGCCCCATTCACTTGTGACCACCTTTTTTTTTGGGAGGAATGGGGTGTGTTTGGAACCAGTTGAAAAGTAATGGGGGTAATAACATTTTTCTGACTTAGTTCATCGCAGTTTCCGTTAGATACAGTGTTCTTCACTTCCTGCCCTGTAGTGGGTGCTATTCCACCCCAGAGATGGCCGCTTGTGTATCCCTACCTGAGTGTTGTATGGTTTGTTTAATGTTTGTAAAGTGCTTGAGATTCTTGGGTGAAAGGTGCTAGAAGACTGCTAAATACTATTTATAGTCCCACCGTACAGTGAAAGCTGCAAAGGACAACTCAGGGGACCACCAAAAATAGTTTACCTAAGATCAGCTGGCCTCTGCTTGCCCAAACAAACCTATCCTGGGAACCTCAGCGTTACTGTTGAGTGGCCTTTAACACAAGGGGTTGTATAAATCCCATAACAGAACAAGAGTATTGTCAAGCTGCCGTTTGGCACTCGTGGGTTTCTTGTTAATCCCTAAGTGCGAACTGTGTTCAGAGAAAACAAACTACATGCGTAAGTCTGTGCTGGTCTCTGCTTCCTTCCAGTGTGTTTTCTGTCCCCTCCAGAAACCCTCCTCTTGTATGGGAGAGTCAGGTGTCATTTATTTTAAAGCTTGTTGCAGTGAGGGGATTAAAACGTCAGAGCTGGTTTTAACTCTGAGGCCTTGTCTACACACAAACTTGCGCCAGCCTAGTTAAACTGGTACAGATCCCTGTGTGGACATTTATTTGCTTTTAAGAGTGGCTTGGTTTGGTTTGGCTTAAATATAGACCTAAGGGCTTGCAATCACCGAGAGTTCTTGTAATTCCTGCTCCTCGGTTTGGTTTAAGACTGTGTGGGGAGAACGATTTCAGGGTTTGAATGTCTTTGATTCAGTTTAGCTAATAAGGAATTGATTTAAAATTATATTGAAAGAGGGCACTCAAAAACCAAAACCGGTGTTCCAACTCACAGATTTCACAGGCATGAATTATAGCTGACGCAGTCATTATGCTTCCACTTACTATGTAGACGAGTCCTAACTGATTTAAGCTAAATCAACATAAGCTTGGTTTAAACAGATCTTGGCTTCCACACAGCATCTTGTGCCAATTTAACTAAACCGGTTTTAAAATCATACCATAGGTTAAACCAGCACAAGCCCCTGTGTGAGCCTTCTGAGAGATTCCGCCATGAAACCTTTCTTTACGGCCGAGGGTGAAGGGTTTCTGAAACATCTTCCAGTTGGAACATGAGGGCCCTTGTACAGGGGAGGCAGTTTGTTTGTTTTATAGGGTGTCCCATGTTGGCTAATTAAAATTTCTCCCTGCAATTGCAGTTAAATGTGGTATTCTTCACTTCCTGTCCTAAACTGTTGTGTTGTGATTACTCCTGGAGGAATTCTGTGCCAAAAAATTCTGCGCACAATATTTTTAAATTCTGCAAATTTTATTTGTCAAAATAACACTACATAATCACGCCAGTTTCAATTATTTTGGTAATTTATTTCAAAATACCCATCAGTAACAATACAGACACATACAAAAATTCCCCCAGGAGTGGAGAGTTAAAGAAATCCCTACAACAACCCAGTTCCTGCATCTCTGCCCTTTACCCCCCAGAGCCCAGCTGGGGGGCAGACACTCACCCCCCACTTTCCCCTAGGGCCCCCCTTGCCCAGATATCTGCCCCACCAGTGCCCAGCTGTAGGGTTACCAACTTTCTAATCGCACAAAACTGAACATCCTTGCCCCACCCCTGGCCCCTTTTCCGAGGCCCCATCCTCACTCACTCCACCCCCCCCACGCTTGCTCTCCCCCACTCTTATTCACTTTCACTGGGCTGGGGCAGGGAGTTGGGGTGAGGGCTCTGGGGTGGGGCCAGAAATTAGGGTTTCAGGGTGCAGGAGCAGGCTCCAGATTGGGGCAGGGGGGTGGGGTGCAGGCTCCGGGAGGGGTCTCAGGGCTGGTGCAGGAGGGGGTTCTGACCTGAGGCAGGGGGTTGGGGTGCGGGAGGGTGTTTGGGGTGCAGGCTCCAGCCGGGCAGGTGCTTAACGCAGGCAGCTCCCGGTCAGCAGTGCAGCAGGGCTAAGGTGGGCTCCCTGGCTATGTGCGGCTCCTGGAACCTGCTGGTATGTCCAGCGGCCCAGTCAGTGGTGCTGACCAGAGTTGCCAGGGTCCCTTCTCAACCAGGTGTTTCGGTCGAAATCTGGATGCCTGGTAACCCTACCCAGCTACGGGGGGCCCCTTGCCCAGATACCTTCCCCCCCCACCCTCAGAGCCCAGCCATGTCCCCCCAGCCCAGACCACCCCCCCCCTTAGAGCCCAGGGATCCAGAGGGAGAAACAGCCCTATACTCGGTCCCAGACTTGCACAGAGATTCCTGCGCGCCGCCCTCTCCTTCTCTCAGGGCGTGCGGGGAACGGCAACTGCCAGGAACCCTCTAGTTCTCTCCCCCTTTCCCCGGCAGTGTCCTCCTAGTGGTGGTCAGCAGCACTGCATCCCATTTCTGTGGGGGGGAAAGGAAATTCTGTGCAAAAAACATTAATTTATGCAAAATTATGCATTGCACAGTGGTGCAGAATTCCCCCAGGGGGAGTTGTGATCTACTAAGCAGCTGCGGCGTTCCACCTCCGTGGTGACTGCATTTCAGTGGTGAGCAGAGAGCACCTTCCCAGAAGGGTTGAACTTTGGAGCCTACAAGTTCACTCAGTCCTACTTCTTGTTCAGCCAGTCACTCAGACAAACCAGTTGGTTTACGTTTGCAGGAGATAATGCTGCCCACTTCTTGTTTACAATGTCACCTGAAAGGGAGAACAGGCGTTCTCATGGCATTGTTGTAGCCGGTGTAGCAAGATATTTACATGCCAGATGCGCTAAAGATTCATATGTCCCTTCATGCTTCAGCCACCATTCCAGAGGACATGCGTCCATGCTAATGAGGGGTTCTACTCAATAACGATCCAAAGTGAAGCAGATGGATGCATGTTCATTTTCATCATCTGAGTCAGATGCCACCAGCAGAAGGTTGATTTTCTTTTTGGTGGTTCTGGTTCTGTAGTTTCCACATCGGAGTGTTGCTCTTTTAAGACTTCTGAAAGCATGCTCCGCCCCTTGTCCCTCTCAGATTTTGGAAGGCATTTCAGATTCTTAAACCTTGGGTCGAGTGCTTTAGCTATCTTTAGAAACCTCACATTGGTACCTTCTTTGCGTTTTGTCAAATCCGCAGTGAAAGTGTTGTTCTTAAAATGAACAACATGTGCTGGGTCATCATCCGAGACTGCTATAACATGAAATATATGCAGGATGCAGGTGAAACAGAGCAGGAGACATACAATTCTCCCCCCAAGAAGTTCAGTCATAAATTTAATTAACACATTATTCCTTTAACGAGTGTCATCAGCATGGAAACTTCCTCTGGAATGGTGGTCAAAACATGAAGGGGCATACGAATGTTTAGCATATCTGGCACGTAAATATCTTTCAATGCCAGCTACAAAATTGCCATGTGAATGTCTGTTCTCACTTTCTGGAAACATTGTAAATAAGAAGAGGGCACCATTATTTCCTGTAAATGTAAACAAACTTGTTTGTTTTAGCGATTGGTTGAACAAGAAGTAGGACTGAGTGTACTTGTAGGCTCTAATGTTTTACTTGTTTTGTTTTTGAGTGCAGTTAAGTAACAAAAAAAAAATCTACATTTATAAGTTGCACTTTCACGATAAAGAGATTTCACCTGTACTGTAGTGCATTGAAAAAGAAATAGTATTTTATCATTTTTACAGTGCAAATATTTGTAATCAAAATAATATAAAGTAAGCACTGTACACTTCGAATTCTGTGTTGTAATTGAAATCGATATATTTGAAAATGTAGAAAAACATCCAAAAATATTTAATAGATTTCAATTGGTATTTTGTTGTTTAACAGTGTGATTAATCGTGATTAATTTTTTTGAGTTAATTGCGTGAGTTAACTGCGATTAATCGACAGCCCTATTGCAAATTCATTTAATTTCTGCCGGCGAAAGCCACGTATTGGACTGCAAAGCATAATTAGCATGCAGAGCTGCTGGGCCCTGTGAAATGTTCCTCTGGGTATTGAAGGGTCCTGGTAGGGTGGAAGGTGAATCGACATTGGCAGTGTCTCTGGTAGTGTCTGGCAGATGAACACTACTGTAGCTTTTTCTGAGCAGTCAGGCTGAGATCTCCCTAGAGCTAAGCTCCCCATTCCACAGTACAGATCTAAGTGTCCTTTCTTCCAAGGGGGCTGCTGTTAATTTGCCTGGCTGATTGCTTTCAATTGCCTCTGCTGCTACCCAAAGGCATTTGTATTTGGCTGACAGCTCTTCACCTACCTGCTCCAAATCCTGGTTCTTCGTAATTGGTTCGGTGGTTAGATCTAATGCAGTCCGGTTGCCACATAAGTGGATGTGATGCCCTGAACTCACCGTCAGGCCATCCCTGGGGAATGCCTGGCAAGGGAGAGAAATGGACTAGGACCGCAAGGGGTGGTTTTGCTAAGTAAGCCGTTTGCCTGCCAGCCTTTGTTCCTCTCTTCCCTGCTGTGTTGGTTGAAGTGAAGAACCAGATCTAGGTGATTGCTGTGCAACCAGGAGCTTCTGTCTGCACCAATGTCTCTGTCAAATGTCAGGCTGAGAGATTCCAAGGCCAGAGGGGACCATTGTGATCATCTAGTCCAGGGGTGGGCAAACTGCGGGCCGGATCCGGCCCCTCAGGGCTTTGGATCCGGCCTGCGGTGCCGCCGGCACCATGTCCCTGCGGCCCCCGGGCCGGGGGAGAGAGGGCTCCATGCGTTGCCCTTGCCTTCAGGCACCGCTCCCTGCAGCTCCCATTGGCCGGGAACGGGGAACTGCGGCCAATGGGAGCTTCGGGTGAGGTACCTGGAGGCGCTTCCTGGAGCGGCATGGGACTGGGGACAGGGCAGGTGTGCAAGGAGCCTGCCTTGGCCCCAGTGCGTGCCGCTGCCACCCCGGAGCCCGAACCCCTCCTGCACCCCGCCCCACAACTCCCTGCCCTAAGCCCCCTGCCTGCATCCCTCCTGCACCCCAACCCCCTGCCCTGAGCCCCC